>NC_053489.1:278049115-278281615 GCF_905171775.1 Rana temporaria
ACTTTGACGCATGCGAGGGCTTTCGGCCGAGCGGACATGTACTGTGAGTCTGTACAGACGACTGAACATGTCTGACGGACAGGCTTCCAGCGGACATGTTTCTTAGCATGCTAAGAAACATTTGTCCGCTGGAAACCTGTCCGATCCGCCGGAAAATTGTCCGGTCGGCCGTACAGACGACCGAACATGTCCGCTGAAACTGGTCTGCGGACCAGTTTCAGCGGACATGTTCGGTCGTGTGTACGGGGCCTTAGAATTGGAAAGCTGCAGTAAAATAAATGTTTGCTTTTGGCTTTAATACTGCTTTAAAGCAGAGGTCCGCCAATTTTTTTTTTTTTAAATACTCCAGCTGCTGACTGACCTGTCCAGCGCGCCCGCAAAGTCGGCACCAGAAGCCGATCTACTGCTCGGCTCTCGGATGCTGCCGCCGCCATCTTCGGTAAGGGAATCAGGAAGTGAAGCCGCATTTTGAATGGTCCCTTCTGTCTTCTGGGACCTTGTGTTTCCCATAAGACAGCGGGGGGCACCGGACGTGGCATAGATAACCGCAGATAATGCGGCTATCTATGCCCAGAAGTGGTTGCAAATACCTGTCTGCTCCCCCTGAAAGGTGCCAAATGTGACACCAGAGGGGGGAGGAATCCAGACAGCGGAGGTTCCATTTTTGTGTGGACCTCTGCTTTAAGTTGTTGAAAAATGTTGGACAGCGTCACCCAGATTAGTACTGATAGTGTTTAAAGTGACTGTATTGTTGCTATTTAAGCACTTGCCGACCCCCCTTTAGCAGTTTTACTAGTATTCGGCACCGGGTGTGTCAGATGCCTAGTTCCCTGGGTTCTGTTGTTTATCCACCAACTCCTAGATCACCACTGTGTCCTTAAACCATACAAAGCAGGACAAGGCATCCGACACTCTTGTAAGTATAAAATGCTGACTTTTTTTCTTGATACCTTTTTTTTTTTTTTCATAGGTTGTGTGCACTTGTTTAGAGCAGTTACTTTTTTCATGCGTGGAATTGCACATTCTTTTATCTTTTACACAAAGAAATGTTTCCTCTTTTAGGTTTTATTCACTTCTAATTAGAAATGACAACAGCATTTAGGCCAATTTAACATAAAGGGGGCGGATACTATTGAAACATGGACGCAAACATGGGCGTCCGCTCCATAGGGCAAGGGGGGTCATCTGCCCCCCCTGGAATCACCAGGGAGAGCCAGGAGCAGGGCCGAACTGGCCCTGGGGCTGCTTTAAGCGGCAACTGCAGCGCTCCCCTCCTTCTGTCCTCCGGCTCTCGTATCATATGTCATGTATTTTTAGCAAGTCTGGAAACGCAGAGCAAACACAACACAGAGTTGTAGCCTACGGTATAGTTTCTAGTTGTCCCTTATTTAGAGTGCCTGTCCCTCTTCTGGAATCAAATCCATTTGTCCCTCATTCCAAAAGGTTCCTCTCTAGACCTGAAATAAATATACTATCAATATAGTGTAGTGTTTCAGTCAAGGGAAAGGGGTGCTGTGTAATGTAAAGGGGTCCAGTCATGCAGGGTGCTGTGTACTGTAAAGGGGTCCAGTGATGTAGGGTGCTGTGTAATGTAAAGGGGTCCAGAGCTTTTGGGTGCTGTGTAATGTAAAGGGGTCCAGTGATGCAGGGTGCTGTGTAATGTAAAGGGGTCCAGTGATGTAGGGTGCTGTGTAATGTAAAGGGGTCCAGAGCTGTGGGGTGCTGTGTAAGGTAAAGGGGTCCAGAGCTGTGGGGTGCTATGTAATGTAAAGGGGTCCAGAGGTGCAGTTGTGGAGAGGGGGTACACAGTAGTGACAAAGAGATATTGAAAGATGCAGGGGGCACAGTGGGGTGTCTTTACATTTTAATGTGGGGGGGGGCTTTTAACCCCCACTAGCGGTCGAAGAAAGGGTAAAATGCGACTGTGTATCGCTGCTGCGCCCCCCCCTGAAAAAATTTCAGCGGACGCCCATGGACGCAAATACTTTTCACAGTACTGTGTGTGAATGCTGGCATTTTCATAGCTGAAACTACACAGGCCTTTTTGGGGGTATATTACCTGTTATTGTTGCTTTCCTAAATCAGCTAATCCTGGTTTTCTTGTTACAGAATGGTCGATGTAGGAGGCCAGCGATCAGAGAGGAGGAAATGGATACACTGCTTTGAAAATGTGACCTCCATAATGTTCCTTGTAGCACTTAGTGAATATGATCAGGTCCTGGTGGAGTCCGACAATGAGGTAAACATATTTTGTTTTTTTTATTATCCAAATCAATGGTTTGCAAAATCAAAGTTAGTTATTTATTTTTTCTTATGGGTTTCAGATAGGACTGGTAATCCCACAAATATTCATACTTTGACAAATAGGGACTTTGTTCATGCCAGCGAACTATGATCACTTTCAGATATAACCTAATGATCACATGCAGGCTGGAATTTAAAGTGGATCTTCACTTTCCCACCCCTCCCTTTTTTCTTTCTTTTTTTGTTAACCCATGATATGCGGAACAGCGGAAGGGTGAATGGGAGGAACTTTCCATTTGAGGGTGAAAATCCACTTTTAGCTCATGTTCACACCAGAGCAATCGCAGACATTGCATGCGATTCGCACCTGTTGGCTGAACTCACATTAGATTAGCACAGAAAAAGGTGCAGGAACTTGTTTTTCCCCACACTAGAATCGGATCGCATAGGTGTTCTCACCTATGCGATCCAATTCCTGTGTGAGTTCACAGTTCGCACTGCGATCTGTGAAGCGATCTGGGGGTGTCATTAACAATGTAATGACACCCACAGCGGTTCGCAGAAAGCAGTGTGAACTGCCTGCGGGAGAGATGCGATGTGGTAATCGTGCCGGTTCCTGCATCGCATCAGTGTTAACTTAGGCTAAAGGATAAGTTCACTTTTTTGTATAAAAATAATACATGCACATGTCTGCAGGTAAAAAAAAGTGCATCTATTTATTAATTTTTTTAATAGGAGTCTGCAAAGCATTGCACCCACGAATATCAGATCACGGGTGCAAAGAAGGGCTCAATGAAACAAATCTGTCATCTGTCAACCACTTGACATATGAAGCTTCAATAAAAAGGATTATTGGAAGTGCAGCCGTCCAGGAATCATTTCCTTATGCAGTGCAGGGCTGTTGCAGACTGTCAATTCAGGCTGTCTGCTCGTACCAGGAAACATTAAGGCCCCTTTCACACTGGGGCGTTTTTCGAGTGTTATTCGAGTGAAGCCTCACCTGCAATCCCAATGTGCTGGTAAAGCACCGCTAAGACCCTAACGTTTTAGGGCGTTTTTGCAGTGCCTCAGTGTGAAAGGGTAAGGCGTTTTTACAGCGCTTTCAATTCATTTCAATGGAGAGGGGCGTTTTTGGAGAATTTTTTTAGCGCCCAAAGTTGCTCCAAAGATGCTGCTTGCAGGACTTTTCTCAACTCCCCGCCAGTGCAGTGCCTCAGTGTGAAAGGGCAAGGCGTTTTTACAGCGCTTTCAATTCATTTCAATGGAGAGGGGTGTTTTTGGAGCGTTTTTTTCAGCGCCCAAAATCTGCTCCAAAGATGCTGCTTGCAGGACTCGGTGTGAAAGGGTCCATTGAGATGTATGGAGAGCGTTTTATGAGCTTTTTAATAGCGCTATTTTTAACACTTAAAACGCTGTAAAAATGCTTCAGTGTGAAAGGGGTCAAAGTCAACGGCCGCAATGCTGTAGATACATATAGTTCTCCCATTCACAGAACTCTGTGGAAGAATGACATGGCTGATGCAACAGTAAAATATTACATGACTACAGATGTAACATGTTACAAAAGGTGAAGTTATCCTTTAACCTCCTTAGCGGTAATCCCGAGTCTGGTTCGGGGTGAATTTTTTATACCAATAGCGGTATCCCCGAGCCAGACTCGAGATCGCATTGCAGGATACAGGGGGAAGTTACTTACCTTGTCCCTGGATCCTGCGATGCGTCCCCGCTGTGTGTGCGGGCTCCTCCGCTGTGTCTCCTCGCTCGATTCACAGTGCCACCGAGCTCCATTCCCTGCGGCGTTGCTGTGTATTTCAAAAAGTGAAATACACAGTACACATACAGTATACTGTAATCTTACAGATTTCATTACAGGCCCCAAAAATTAGCCCACAGGCGTGACAGCAAACAACCTTGTATTCTGTGGCTGGTATTACATTAGGCATTCACTGGATACAGAAGTGTCGGCCATCACAGGCCCCAAAAATTAGCCCATGGCCACAGGCGTTCACCGGACAGCAAACAACTTTGTATTCTGTGGCTGGTGGTACATTAGGCATTCACCGGATACAGAGTAAAGTGTCGGCCAGTACAGGCCCCAAAAATTATCCAGGATTTGAATGAAACATGGTCTACTGGTCACATGTGTTGAATTCCTCCGAGATCCATGATTCATTCATTTTTATAAATGTGAGGTAGTCACCACTGTTGTGAGCTAGGCAAGTGTGCTTATCGGTCACGACCCCCCCTGCTGCGCTGAACGTCCTTTCGGACAGGACACTGGACAAGGGGCAAGCCAACAGTTCCATTGCAAATTGTGCAAGCTCTGGCCAGAGGTCAAGCCTGCCCACCCAGTAGTCCAGGGGTTCATCACTTCTCTGTGCGTCCACATCGGCCGTTAACCCGATGTAGTCGGACACCTGTCGGTCTAGGCGTTCCCTGATGCTGGATCCGGAGGACAGCAGTCGATGGGTCGGCTGAAAGAATGATCTCGTATCATTAGTGACCCAAGACATCTTCAAACCGCCCTCTTCTTGCAGGCGCTGTTGGATTGGTACCCGAAACTGTTTCTCTGTGAGTGGAAATTCCTCTGCCAGCGGACACAAAAGCAGAATGCAGCATTTCTCGAAGCAAGGCCTGAAAGTGCTACATTCTGATAGCGCTCTGTGATGGTGGTAACATTTCCGCCATGTTTTGTTTGTACCGCGGGTCTAAGTACGTTGCCACCCAGGACTGGTCCTTGCCCTTTATGCTTTTTATACGGGGGTCCCTCTTAAAACACCGGAGCATGAAGGCCCCCATTTGCACAAAACTGGAAGGGCTGTACTGACCTGGCTCCTGCTCATCATCCAGGATAACGTTGTTCTACTTCTCCTCCCCCCATCCATGGACAACACCAGGTATCCCAGAAAGGTTTAAAGCATGCTCTTCTTGCTCCTCCTCTGCCCCAGCACCATCCTCCTCTGACTCCTCTTCAGACTCCCACTGTTGACTTGTCTCAGGTGGAGTAGCCCCCCCTGGGAATTCATCCAGCATTGCGACTTTCTCATCTTCCTGCTCCTCGACGGCTTGATCAATGACACAACGCAATGCACGCTCCAGAAAGAAGGTGTAAGGTACGATGTCACTGATGGCCCCCTGGCTGCGACTGATCAGTTTGGTGATCTCATCAAATGGCCGCAGAATTCTGCATGAGTCGCGCATGAGTAGCCACTGGCGCGGTGCAAAAAACCAAGCTCCCCAGAACCTGTCCTGCCACAGAGTTTGTACAGGTAGTCGTTAACTGCACGTTTCTATCAAGCATATACAATGTTGAGTTCCATCGCGTCGGGCAGTCACAAATAAGACGTCTGATGGGCAGGTTGTGTCGCTGCTGAATGTCAGCAAGGCAAGCCATGGCCGTGTAAGATCTTCTGAAATGGGCCGAGATTTTCCTGGCCTGCCGCAAGATGTCCTGGAGCCCAGGGTATTTGGCAATAATAGTTCAGGACGCGTGCCATGCATGGCACGTGTGTAATTTTGCCCTGTTTCAGTGCGCTCAGTAGATTGGCACCGTTGTCGCACACCACTTTACCAACTGTGAAATTGAGCGGTGTTGGCCACTGATCTGCCTGTGAACGCAAAGCTGAAAGGAGTGCAGAACCAGTGTGGCTCTTGTCTTCCAGGCACAACAGACGCAGCACAGCATGGCAACGTCTCACCTGGCATATCGAATAGGTTCTGGGGATCTTGGGCGGCGCAGTGGAAGAGACAGTAGGTTCAGAAAATGAGGAGTCCGCCAAGGAGGAGAGGGAGGATGGAGTAGGAGGGGAAGAAGAGGCAGGCCTGCATGTAATCCGTGGCGGTAAATCCAAATCTACATGGGTGCCACAGGTTACATGCTTGACGGCTGTCAGAAGGTTCACCCAGTGGGCAGTGAAATTTATATACCTTCCTTGCCCGTGTTTGCTAGACCACGTGTCTGTGGTCAGATGTATCTTGGCACCGGCACTGTGTGCCAGAGATGCATTCACTTGCCGCTGAACATATAGCTCTGGGATGCCCTTCTGTGAAAAAAATTCCTTCCTGGTAAAATTCCATTGTGGTGTTCCAATGGCCACAAATTTTCGAAAGGCCTCCGACTCCACCAGTTTATATGGCAGTAGTTGGCGGGCTATCAGTTCCGACAAGCCAGCGGTCAACCGTTGGGCAAGAGGGTTATCCTTTTTTTTTCGTTTTTTTACGATCGAACATTTGGGCCACGGAAGCCTGCCTTTTTGCAGAAAAAACGTGAGGAAGGCATGATGGAAGGTGGAGTGGAGGACAATTGTGAGCATAGAGGGGAAGGAAAAGAGGCTGGACGGTGAGAGCCTGGAGTGTGGCTTTGTGGGTTCTGATGGCGTTGCTCCCACTGGGCTCGGTGATGGGAGGCCAGGTGCCTTCTTAAGACGGTCGTCCCTAGGTGAGTGTTGGGCTTACCGCGACTTATGCGTTGACTGCAAAGGCTGCAGATGACAACACTATTGTCTGCAGCGGTCGCGTTAAAAAAAGCCCACACTGCGGAGCCATTGGCCGGCGTCCTGGGAGCGCCAGATTGGTTGATGGCTCGCTCCTGATACATTAGGAGTCTGGTTTGTCCCTCCTGTGCAATGCAAGTTCGGCCTGCTTCTCCTCCCTATCTGCTGGTCCATCTCTCCCTCTGAACTCCCCTCCTCTTCCTCTCTTGGGGGCACCCACGTGACGTCTGTAGACACGTCATCATTGACGTCACCTTCCCCATCACTAACAGTAGAGATCTCGGAGTAGGCAGCAACAGCGGGCACCAACCTCCTTGGGCTGATCTAAGTACTGTCGTCGGACTGCTGAGTGCCGGCTGTTGCTACCTCCTCCTGATCCAATGCCAAGAATGGCTGCGCATCCGAAATGTCTTCTGATGAATCGGAAAATAATTCCTGTGACTCAAGTGGAGGGTATATGGCGGTGGTGTTGTTGGTGGCGAGCCACTCAACCAAGTCTGGTGCGTCCTTTGACGTAATCGAACATACCTTGTGCCACTTCCCACTTTGGCTCCGGCCTGGTGCTCCTGCCCTACTCTTACGACCCCTGCGGAAGTGCCTGCCTCTTCCTCTGCCTGTCATTTTTTAAATGACCCTGTGACAAAAGTCTCTAGAGAAGCGCAGTATATGTGGAAGAAGATATATAACAAAATCTGCCGTTTTGGGGGGCCACTGGTTTATTTCACCAGTTATGAAACTTTTTTTTCAGGATTTTTTTTTTATGTGTGTAGCAGAGGTAACGCAGCGAAAGAGGCAAAAATTCTGCAGTAACCAAATACACCGCCAGTCACAATGCTGCACAATACAAATCCACTATAATATGCTTTCTATATTCGAAAGTATATTATAAGTGTATATTACACCTATATACTGCAGTGCACAGGAAGTAGCACACCTATACCAGTGCTTGAAAGGACTTTTGTGGACCTGTTAGGTAGTGATTTGTGTCGCTAAACTCTGTCCCTGCTCCAAACAGCACCCTCTCCCTACACTGACAAAAAGTATATGAATGACACCTATATACTAGAGCAAGTAGCACACCTATACCAGTCCTTAAAAGGACTTTTGTGGACCTTTTTAGATAGCTCCCTGCTCCAAACAGCAACCTCTCTCTACACTGTCAAAAAGCAGAATGTAAGATGACCACCAGATCAGGTCTATTTATAAGGTAGGGGCCATGTGCTGAAATGTTTCAATTGGCTGTCCTGCACCACCTGATGGATGTGTCATAGGTCAAAGTTCTTACCCATGTAACATTGCGGACCGCCGTGAACATCGCCAGATGTCCGACGGTTTGGCAGGACTGTGAGCGACCAAAGTTCGCCGCGAAACGACCGCCTGGTGAACCGGCAGGCCATCTATATTCCTGACAACCTATTACACTTTTGAGATTTTGAACTTGTCCTTTTTTTCCCCAGGTTTTTGTAAGATGTGGAAAGAAAATAAAAACACTTTTTTTTTTTTTTTTTTTTTACACAAAGTTGTCCATTTATAAGATATTTCTAACACTTAGCATGTGCATACCACAAATTGCACCCCAAATTACATTCTGCTACTCCTCCTGAGTATGGCGATGCCACATGTGTGAGACCTTTACAAAGCCTGGCCACATGCAAGTAGCACCTCCAGGATCAACTGATAGGGTGGCAGTGATAAGCACTCGCTTATGGGCACTGATGTGCACTATTGAGCACTGTAGTGGCACCGGTAAACACTGTAGGGCACAGATTAGCACTGATAGGGCACTGTATTGGTACTAATGTGGCACTGCAGAGCACTGATGTGGCACTGTAGTGGCACAGGGGGCACTGATGGGCACTATAGTCACTGAAGATGATTTGTTAAAACCCGGTTTCATAAACCCCAGAATTTTTAGGGCAATCCTACCATATGTGGAGCATAGAGCACCCTCTAAAACAGTATGGTGAGATGGTGGTGAGATGAGAGGGGACTAAATACCACCTAGTTATAAACTTAAGGTTGGATTCTGTCAATTTAAATATTCAGGATACCCTGGAAGGAGGATCGAAGGCGAGGATGCCAGGAATCTGACTCAAGATCTACAGAGGTCTATGTGCCTGTCTGCCATATATGATAACGTTTGGGAGAAGCTGGATAGGAGCCCATATATCATAGAGATACCACTTGTAAACCCTGATTCGCCCAGTACACCCCTTTTCATATTCCCTTAAAGAAGGAGGTTCCAACCTGGCTTATTTCAGAATTTATTTGTGGGGAGCAGAGCCACTGTTCAAAATCACAGGGCCTCATACAGCCTACCTCACATACCCCCTCCCCCCAAAATTATCAGAAGTTTTTTTTTAAGAAAAATATTACGAACATCATTATTAGCACCCAAAAACACCACATAACTTACAGAATCCCTGTTAAGTTTAAAACTGGGGTCTCAAACTGGCGGCCCTCCAGATGTTGGAAAACTACAGATGCCTCTGCCTTTGGGAGTCATGCTTGTCACTGTCAGCCTTGCCATGCCTCATGGGACATGTAGTTTCACAACAGCTGGAGGGCCACCAGTTTGAGACCCCTGGAAAGATAAGATTGTACAGAGTTAATAAATAAAGCGCTGTGTATGAATGAGGTCTTGGGGTTCATTCACATGGGTGTTGTTGCCTGTACAGTATGAGTCAGTTTTTTTTTGTGTGTGGCTGGATCTGTGTATTTACACAGCCGCAAGTCCTAATTTGACAGATGTGGGAGTGCACAATGTGAATTTGGGGCCACTCACCCACACCTCAACACCTGTCATAATTAGGGACCTGTAATTGTGTTCACACCCGTGGAATACCAGGGGATTCTAGCCGCGTGAACAAAATGCTAATTTGCACTGTATGGGCCAGACAACCCATCTGCTTAAGCCCCTTAATTCTGTGTTTTTTATTTGTATTATTTTTTTACACACACATATATATATATATATATATATATATATATATATATATATATATATATATATATATATATATATATATATATATATATATATTTATTTTTTAACAGCCCTTCTTTGGGGGGTTTGCTGAAATGTCATAGGCCTAAACAGAACCCCCTGCTGTCCATTCTATAACAATCTCCCACAGCAACCAGCAGGAGGGAGAGGAGGAGAAGCCAGCAGCTTAGGAGGGGGGGGGGCGCTGGGGCCGGGCAGCAGAATGAAATGGAACCTAGAAGGGAGGGGCAGGGGAGACGGCGTTTACTGGAACAGATCCCCTGTAGTTCCTCCCTGCATCAGCAGAAAGCAGCAGGGTGGCGAGGTGTAAAAGCTCAGCTGCTGCTGAGGTGAACTACAGGTGATCAGTTCCAGTAAATGCTGCCCCCTCCTGCTTGGCAGCTGCCTCGGCCCCCCTGTTCAACTATTGAGGCCCAAGCCCCGTAAGGAGGACCAGTGGTGCACCCCCTTATTAGCGGCCCTGGTGGAGGGACTGTGTTATCTGAATGTCATGCATTTGTCTTGCGCTATAATCAGATGGCATTTTTCTTGCTCCTGGCAGAAATCATTACAATCCAGTCAGGTATATTTACATTTTATCACTTAGCTTTCACTAATGTCAGGTCCAAATACATCTCGTTTGGATCAGGTTGTGTTTTTTCTTCCCCTGTGATTTCACATTTTGGATATACAAAACAATTTATAGAAATTAGATCATGTTGGGCTACTGGTACAGGGAACATGAGTGAATTACAACAAGCAATTTGTAGCTCTGTAAGGATCACAATATCTAATTATACTGAAATAATTTTTCAGCCAAATGGATGAAAGCTGGTCTTGGCAAATGTTGGCTAATACAGAATAATCCACAAGTCAAAAGTGCTGAGAGTAAAACTGAACACTGTTCCATGATTCACACGGTTTGCCTTAAAGAAGAAATTATCTGTTTTTAAAATTTGCATTTTCTACTAAAATAGTTAATTTTTTTGCATACATGTTGAAATCTGAATTAGTTGCTGGAAAATTATTTTAAACCCCCATTTTCTGAAAGCAGAGGTCCTGTAGAATAAAATGGTGACTTTTTGTGGCCTGATATTTTCACAACTGCTTATCAGATTCATATTTTCAGGAAAATATACACTAATATGCAATGTTTTATCACAACAAGATGTGGTTTCCCTGAGTAAATGAATGCCAAATACTTCAAGCCTTAAAATTACCCTTGCCCATGACATCGCAAAAAAGCTAAGGTACCTAAAGAAGAAATTCTCTTTTTATTTGCATTGTGAAAGCGTGATTACCTGTAACTATGTATTGTGTACATCTGGAGGACTGCAGGGGAGTCCCAAAATCACTGTAGTGGTCTATATCACATACAAGAAGTTCTTTCCTGTTTTGGAGGAAGTGAATTGGCTTGGTGTTCAGTTTGCCCTATTGTCGCTTGTGACACCTCCACCGTTCAGAAAACATGTATTCTTTTCAGTGAATACAAAGAGTTCTTTAATTGTACAAGTGTAAATTGTGATGTCATAGGCTCCTCCTCTCCATTATTTCCAAATAGAGACTGCCTTGTAAGCACAGAAGAGAATACAGCCTGTTTTCTGAATGGGTGTCAGAACAAGAAGGCGCTTACTGTATGTGACAGACTTACTATCCCAGCACCCCTTTGTATGTGGCATATTCAATAATTATAAAGCTGACCCAGTGAACATTTAGATAAAGTAAAATATTCCTAGAGTTTTAAACTGTAAATTGTTACCTTGAGCAATAAAAATGCACAGAAAATGTTGTTTCTCTTATTATGTGATTTACAATCTCTCATAAACATCTACCCACTCCTCCACTGCCTTATGCTGTTTGTCACCTCTCACAAAGGTTTTACGCAGCAGGAGCCCAAGTCATAGGAGGTTGCTTTTTTCTTAGCTTAGACCTGCTGAACGGACATGTTGGGTGGGAAGAGTGAACAGGAGCTTAGATTCTAAACTCTGCATGTTGATAGCAGGACGGCCATTCACCCAATCACTGCACTTCCGTGATCATTCCTGGTTACTCCTTGTCCTTCCCTACCTAGGTATTGTGGGCAGTCTTGACCATACTATCTTCAATTCCTTTGATCTTTTGTCTGTGGAGACTGCCTAACAGCTGTCTTTCCCTAGGCTTCTTGGAGACGAGTGTAACATATTGCATTCCTGTGGGGGGGGGGGAGGGGGCATCCTGGCTTGTTTGACTGGAATCAGAGAATGGTCCCAACTCATTCTTTGCAACAGGTGGGAAGAGTGAACAGGAGCTTAGATTCTAAACTCTGCATGTTGATAGCAGGACATGGGTGCACCACCCAAAAGTCTGTCGTCTTTGAGCTGTTTAAGGTTATCAGGCACTTATTCTTGATACGACTGTGCTCAAGAGATTTTAACACAAGTGACAGGTGGAGGCCATAAGT
This sequence comes from Rana temporaria, assembly GCF_905171775.1. Classification (NCBI taxonomy): domain Eukaryota; kingdom Metazoa; phylum Chordata; class Amphibia; order Anura; family Ranidae; genus Rana; species Rana temporaria. Next base: position 278,061,279 of record NC_053489.1, read on the forward strand.
AGTCTTTCAGTGATATAATACATGTGCTATGTGATAATTGGCTGCTTGTATGTCCAGACTTTTTCATATTCATCCAGATGTCTGTTGGGCTGAAGCATCATTTTTGTGCCAGAGAGGGAGGATTGCAAGCGGTTGCTCATGATAGCGGTAGTAGATTGCATATGTCAATTGGTAACCCATAGGGCCATATTTATAAAGTAGTATGCACTGCATGTGAACATTCACAGGGCATGTGTTTTACTGGGAATTATTGACCGCATGAATGACTCGTGAATGTCACATTCACCATTTTATAAATGTTCTATAGTGTTTACTGGAACACAGTGTGTGTAACATATGTGTCTTCTGTTGCAGAACCGGATGGAAGAAAGTAAAGCACTATTTAGGACGATTATCACATATCCCTGGTTTCAGAACTCCTCAGTCATCCTCTTTCTCAACAAGAAAGATCTCCTGGAGGAGAAAATAATGTACTCTCATCTAGTTGATTATTTCCCTGAATATGATGGTAAGTCGTAGTTAAATAGGTCCTTTCACATTGACTATTTATAGAGGGGATAAGCTGCATTGTCAAACCAAACACTGACAATATCGTTTTTTTCCACTCCAGCATGGTCTGATGTTTTTGTTATCAGTTTGCTTAGGGAAACGGTAGTCCATCTTGGTTGTTCTAGAGCACACATTTCAAATTGTTGAGCCCTGTAATCAAGCTGTGGTTTGAATACCTGATTCCTAATGCCGCATACACACGATCGGTCCATCCGATGAGAATGGATTGATGGTCAGTCGTGCCTAAAAAAACATTTGTGTCAGAACGCGGTGACGTAAAACACAACGACGTGCTGAAAAAAACGAAGTTCAATGCTTCCAAGCATGCGTTGACTTGATTCTGAGCATGCGTTGATTTATAACCGATGGTCGTGTCTACTAACGATCGTTTTTTTTTCTATCGGTTAGGTATCCATCGGTTAAATTTAAAACAAGATTACTTTTTTTTAACCTATTGATAAATAACCGATGGGGCCCACACACGATCGGTTTGGTCTGAGGAAAACGGTCCATCAGACCGTTCTCATCGGTTTAACCGATCGTGTGTACGCGGCATAACAGTTATAGGATAGGGTTTGTTTGTTTATTACAGGTACTTAAATAGCACTTTCAATTCACTTTTATATATAGTACATTCACATCAGTTCCTGGTATCAAAGAGCTTACAATGGAAGGTTTCAAAGTCACATTATACACCTATTGGGGTCAATTTAACCAGAGTAAATTAACCTACTGGCATGTCTTTGAAGTGTGAAAGGAACCCGGCGTACCCAATGGAAACCTACGCAGGCACAGGGAGAACATGCAAACTCCAGGCAGGTAGTGCCGAGCTTGACATAAAAATTTAAGTAATGTAATCAACTCAATCTTGCAGTAAATTACAATGAGAAATTAAGTATTATGCCTCATGCACACTGGATGGTATAAAAACACCAGTAGCGTTGGCTGTAGAATTAGTTTTGCATTGTTTTTGCAGTAACGTTTTTCAGCTGTAGAGTTTTTTGTAGCTTATTTTTAGCAAAACTATACTCCCACAAAAAAAGCTTATGGCTCAAATATGCTGAATAGCCACGTTTTTCAGCGTTTTTTAGAGTTTAGTTTTTATCAGAGTTGGAGCGTTTTTACAGCTGAAAAACTCCTCTTGGAACACACTAGTTCTGGGGGTTTAATTCATCTATCCTTAGCTCTGGCATGCATGCAAAAGATGTGCTAAGCTAAGAAAACCCCTCCTCCAGTCCTGAAGACTCCTGGGATGCATGACATCGTTTTCCTAAGCCTGGAGACCCGAAAGTAACTTCGGAAATGTAGAAAAATATATAATTTAAAACAAAAACTCATAAATTATGTAATGGAATGACACTGTTAAATGTTTTATGCAGAATTAAGTTACAAAAATAAATATTAACAACTTTAACAATATTAACAAAAGCATATTAGTGCAGCCTTATCCGTGCCCATTAGAGCAACCTCATCAGTGCAACCTTATCGGCACAACCTCATGGCGGCGATCTGCGATTTTTATCGGTACTGCGACTTTATGGCGGACACTTTTGACAAATTTTTGGGACCATTGGCATTTTTATAGCGATCAGTGCTATAAAAATGCATTGATTACTGTAAAAATTTCACTGGCAGGGAATGGGTTAACACTAGGGGGCGATCAAGGGGTTAATTATGTTCCCTCATTGTGTTCTAACTGAAGGGGGGGTGGGACGAACTAGGGGAAATGACAGATAGCTGTTCATACATTGTATGAACATGCGATCAGTAATTTCTTCCCCTGAAAGAACCGGGAGCTGTGTGTTTACACACACAGCTTCCGGTTATCGCTCTGTAACGAGCGATCGTGGGTGCCCGGCGGTGATCGCGAGCCGGGCACTCGCATCGGCACCAGGGGGCACGCAGGCACCCCTAGTGGCCGCAATGCAAAATCACGTTATATTACGTGATTTTGCGCAGCCGAGCCAACCTGGCGCCGTTAAAACTACGGTGGACGATCGACAAGGGGTTACCGTCAAAGTAGCAACATATAACGACGGCGGCTGGTCCTTAAGTAGTTAAAAGGTTTTAAGCATTCTGAAAGTTACAGGTCGCGGCCTTGTCTATCCTCTTTCAAGGGCCTCTGGCTTTGCTCTACCTTGTAAAAACTTTTCTTGAAGGGATATCTCACATTCAGCTTTGCTTGCAGCACTCTGTGCTTCACTGGAATCTCAACTTGGTTATGTCTACCCTGCAGAAACCATCCTTTGGGCACATCTGGGATAGAGAGTCTCCTGCAAAGTAGCCTTTTTGGCTGCTATCTCATCTATTAGGCATCTCTCTGAGTTGGTGCCCCCTCATGTAAGAAGCCATTCTTTATACATCACAAATATAAGGTTTTCTTACATCCAAGATCCTTTATTCCTAAGGTAGTATCTGCCTTCTAACTAAATAGGGATATAGTCCTACCATCCTTGTGTCCTGCTCCAAAGCATCCAAAGGAATTCTCTTTATTGCTTGGACCTAGTTACAGCTCTCCTGGCCCTTTGTTCATACTTTCTAAAAGTTCTACCAGGTGGATGCAGCTTTTGCCCAAAAAAATCCTCCTGCGCTCTGGTGTTTCGCCAAACCGGGTACAGCAGTATAGTCTAACGGCAAAGTCTGAAGTCTTGCAGCCCTCCACAGAACAAAGGGTGTTCATAAAGCTAAAACAAAAAGAAAAGAAAGGAGGGCGCACCGACCTTGTGCATTACCACTTATTTTTTTTAAATTAAAAACAGAATAAAAAGCAATGGTCCTACTCACAAAAGAATTATAAGTAAGCGCTTTTCAGACAGCTGGACTGGACCTCACGGCACCTGCCAGTAGAACTTCAGACATCTGAACGTCTCAGATTTGAATGCAGCTTTTGGCCATTCTATACACAGAGGGAGGAGGAGATGAAGGGCTTAATGTGCAGGTCTTGTAAAGTGGGATGATGGAGATGAGGGGTTAAAAAATGCAGGATTTACAGGTCACATAGAGTGACAGGAAAACGATGATATATACAAGAGAGCAGTAGTGTGAGAAGGTTAAAATATAATTGCACATTAATATAGATCCAAATTTTGAAGTCTGCTGCTGCCTTTGATCGATGCTCATTTGATTAAATCTTCATTCATAAGTTACCCCTTCTTCCCCTTCCTCTGTTGTGAACTGAAAGTGTGTACTCTCAAATGTATGCAGTAGTGCTGTTTTATATTTGTGATAAGCGGTCAGAAGGCACAGCACCATTCTCATTGGCTCTATGCATTTTGCCTATGATCATCTGTTCTGTTTGTGGTTAAAGTGTGTATAAAAAATATTTCTTTATCGTACACCACGGGACACAGAGCCATTCATTACATAATGGGTTAAGGGTCACCAGCGTTGATTGGACACTGGCACAACCAATTGAAGACACTTCCCCTCCATATAACTCCTCCCCTCCCATCAGGGAAGCACCTCAGTTTTTTTGCCAGTGTCTAAAGGTGTTGGACACGATAGGATGCTAAAAGGAAAGCTCTGCCAAAGAGACCCTCTGGGGGTAAAAGAGCTATGCTTACGGACCCACCCAAGACGCATAAAGTAGGTCAAAACTGAATGGGATCCGGGCCTCATGCACGAGGCGTCGCCTGTAATGTCTCTCTTTAGAGGACTGAGCTCTGAGGTCCAGCACTTTCGCTACTTCGCTAAAAGTCCTGGTCAGAGTCTTTTACAAGGCCCAGGTGAGAGGTATCCTTTAAATAGGAACCCATATTCCTGAAGGTTGGCACACAATGCCTGCTGTGAGGGGCGAAGATTGGTACTGTCTGATCTCAGAACCTGCGGCGTGGATAAGGTAAGAGGTCAGAGTCCTAAAAAAAAAAATTTAAGGACCTTTCCTATATTTTAAGTGAAGTGTCTTCTCTAAATGCCGCCACTGGGAGGAGTAAAGCGTTGTAAACTCACCACGTGTGTTATGTCAGCTAAGCTAATTTCCCTGCTGCAAAGCCTGGCTTCAGTGTCTCCTCCCTTCCCCTCCCCCTCTCAGAACACTACAGGTTAGTAATGGGGAACAAACTACACAGGTTTAAACAGCCATTACTATGCTAAGCTAAGGGCTTCTACCTAATGGCTTGAAGGGACAGGGGAGAGAAAAACTTACCTATACGATCACCGCCATTACTGGGTCGATCGGAGTGGTGGCACGAGCACGAAAATGGCGCCAATTCAAATGCCATGAAGGAACTACAGATGCCAGCAGGCTTTCTCCGTGAATGGATACAGCAGCACTACAAGGGACACGTGAGACTCCATGTGGTTGGGCTGGTACACACCAAGAGAGACACTCACTTGGGCATTGAAACTGTGTGTTTGAAGTTGCATACTTTATGTAGATTGTCAAACTAAGCACAGTAGTATAAGCTCTGAGGTACCTCGGCTTTGCTTAAACAGTATGTTTAAATAAAAAAGGTGCATCGCCACTTGAGACAGAAGGCTCTAGCAATACAGGCTCAGTACCTTACTCATCGGTTTTAGCTGACGCACCTGTACAGGATGAGCCTTTGCCGCTATCGGGAATAGCCTCCTCCCCAGTGAGGTCTGAGCCTACATATGTCGCTGAAGACACTTTGGCAGTAGCCCTAGGCGATTTAGAAAGTAGAATCGCACATTAATCGCTAAATCCACAAAAGAGGACAAATAGCGAGACAGATCTCCTTCTGTGGTGCCGGGTGCTGTGGCTTGCAACTGTAATCCCAGCTACTTGGGAGGCTGAGGCTGTTGGACTGCTTGAGTCCAGGTGTTCTGGTTTACCCTGTGCTATGTTGATTAGGTGTCCATACTAAGACTGGTATCAACATGGTGGCTCCAGGGGAGCCTGGCACCTGCAGAGGATGAGGAGTCGGATGGATCAGGGAGATCAGAGGAGCTTTCTCTGCGTCCCGGATTCTGAAATCGCAGGTGCAATGCGATGATGAAATGGTGATTTCCGCATTTGTTACCCTCCTTGGAGTTAACTGAGTCACCTGTCTCCTCCCTGGGTTCATTAAAATCCCAGCAGGGTGCATGCTCTTCCCGGTTCACCCGTTACTAGAAGAGCCAATGTACGCAGATAAGCATTTCTCACCTCTTAAGAAGTTTGATATTCTTTATCATATGGAGGAGAAGAAATGGAGCCTGCCTTCGGTAGATGCAGCTATTTCTTGTAGAAATAAAAACCGTCTGACCTGCCCGGTGGATAATGCACAAGTGTGTAAAGATCCATCAGAAAATAAATTTGAATCTTTTAAAAAAAAAAAAACCTCATTTCTTTTGGCAGGTTGTTACCCAACCTGCTGTAGCAGCAGTTGGTAGGTGTCAGGTTATGAATGAATGAAAAACTTATAAAGCGCGGCGCATGCGAACTGAATCGCTTCTGGGCGCTAGTTGTTCGTGTCTCATGACATCAAAAGAGCAGAGTTTTGATCTGTCTTCTGAAAGTCAGGTGGTTTTCCTCCAACCGAATGCTGGTTGGTAAAGCGTTCCATAGTCTAGCAAGTAAAACAGGAGCTAAAGGATTTACCTCCGGAACAAGCCAAATTTGGGAGAATTTACCTAAGGCTTTATGTTTTACAATATATGCCATGAGAGATTCTGCTCGGCAAGAATCGCGCCAGCTGGTGCATATGCGCAGAGTTCTTTGGTTAAAGCATTGGCCAGCAGAAGCTCCATGCAAAAAACTTCTGGCCAGTTTCCCCTTCCATGGCCTCTTTGGGAACGACCTGAGAAACGTTCTCTTTCCCCTGTTATGGGAAAACCTGCCTCCAGCCAGTGGCAACAGCCTTTTCAGCCAGCCACAAAGGCCAAAGGAAATCAGGCTCAAGAAGCCGTGGGGTTCAAGAGCTAACAAGCAAAGACCCCAAAGCCCCTCTGTGAAGGGGCGCCCACGCTCAGCCGAGTGGCGGGCGACTTTGTCAGTTTTCAGCGGCATTGCAGACAGAAATCCAGGACAAGTGGGTAGTATCCTCAGGGTACAAACTGGAATTTCGAGAGATCCCATCTTCTTAGTTCCGAAGTTCAGGACTCTCCAAAGATCCACGAAAAAGAGGATCCTTCTTCAAGGGTTTGAATCACTTGCTGTCTCAAGGGGTAGTTACAGAGTACCCCCAAAAAAGAGCAAGGTTCAGATTTTTATTCAAACCTCTGTGATCCCAAAACCAAATGGAGACCTCAGACCCATTCCGGATCTAAGATCTCTAAAACGATTTCTGAACATTCGCCATTCCCGAATGGAAACGAGTCAATCCGTGATCGCCACCCTACAAGGTGGAGAACTCAGGACGTCCATAGACAGCAAGGACACATATTTACATGTACCCATCCATCCTGCACACCAAAGATTCCTAAGGTTTGCGGTGGAACCACGCCACTTTCAATTTGTAGCCCTACCCTTTGGGGTAGCTACCGCACCTAGAGTATTTACAAAGGTGCTATCTCCTCTGTTGGCAAATCTGAGGACATAAGGCATAGCTGTAACAGCCTATCTGGATGATCTACTTGTGATAGATCGATAAGTGGCAGGATTGAATCACGCTGTGCTCACTACGGTAAAATACCTGGAGCATTTAGGATGGATTGTAAACCTACAAAAATCCTCTCTACAAACCCAAAGAAGGGTAGAGTATCTGGGCATATTCATAGACACAGCCCAAAGCAGGGTATTCCTGCCAGAGCCAAAGATACAGTCTCTGAAAGACCTGATCCACAAGGTCAGGGCAAAGAGGGGGCCGTCTATTCTCCTTTGCATGAGGCTATTAGGAAAGAGGGTAGCCTCGTTCGAGGCTGTCCCTTACGCCCAGTTGCATTCAAGACTACTTCAAAGCAGTATCCTTACTGCCTGGAACAAAGAGATCCAAGCTCTGGATTTACTCATGCATCTGTCTCCACAAGTACGCCAAAGCTTTAACTGATGGCTAAAGACCGAAAAGTTGCGGAAAGGAAGATTCTTTTTCCCAGTCACCTGGAATGTGGTGTCTACGGATGCCAGCCTATCGGGCTGGGGAACAGGGAACCTGGGCCAAGACTAAGAGAGTCTGCCCATCAACAGACTGGAGATCCAGGCAATATATCTAGCCCTCAGAACCTGGACACAGAGGTTACAGGGCTACCCGGTTCGGATTCAATCCGACAATGCTACTGCAGTAGCTTACATCAATCACCAAGGAGGCACCTACAGTCAGGGTGCTCAGAAGAAGGTGATTTGAAATTTGGCATGGGCAGAAGATCATGTTCCGTGTCTTTCTGCAATCTTCATCCCAGGGATAGAAAACTGTCAAGCGGACTATATGAGTCGCCAGCAGCTATTACCAGGAGAGTGGTCTCTCCACCCCGATGTCTTTTAGGCCAGATGCCAGAAATGGGGGACCCAGATGTAGACCTGCTAACTTTAAAGTTTAACAAGCAGGACGAGAGATCCTCTAGCCTATGGAACGGATGCTCTAGTAATTCCCTGGAATCGGTTCTCACTGATCTATGCATTCCCTCCGATCCCTCTTTTACAAAGACTACTGCGCAGGATCAAAAAGGAGGGAATACCAGTAATCCTAGTGGCCCCAAATTGGCCCAGGAGGCCTTGGTACGCCGAAATCGCAAAGTTGGCGGTAGGAAGGCCCTGGAAGCTTCCGCTTCAACACGACCTGCTGTCGCAAGGTCAAGTGTTCAGTCCTTCCTTACAAAAGCTAAATTTGACGGTCTGGCTGCTGAGACCCACATTTTGAAAAAACAAGGGGTCTCTGGTTCAGCTCTTTCTACGCTCATTAATGCTAGAAAGCCAGTCTCCAGACTTATCTATTATAGAGTCTGGAAAGCAGATGTTTCCTGGTGTGAATCCAGAAGATGGAATCCTCAAGAAGAGGATATAAGCAGAATTCTTGCTTTCTGCCAGTTAGGAGTGGATATGAAATTAACCCTTAGTACCATCAAGGGTCAAATATCAGCTCTATCAGTCTTCTTTCAAAGACCACTGGCATCTCATGAGTGCGGGCATTCATTCAAGGAGTAATGCGGATCAATCCGCCAGTCAAATCTCCCTTGTGCCCATGGGATTTGAATTTAGTATTGTCAGTGTTGCAGAAGCAACCTTTTAAACCATACTCTCCAGATTCTGCTGATCCTTTTAACTGGTTGCCGACCAGCCGCCGTCGTTTTACGGCGGCAGGTCGGCTCCCCTACGCGAGAGCACGTAGCTATACGTCGCTCCCTGAAGTGACCACTAGGGGCGCGTGTGCCCCCGCTCATACCTGACTCCCTGTAAACACACAGCTCCCGGTCCTGCCAGGGGAGAAATGCCTGACCGTCTGTTCATTCAATATATGAACAGTGATCAGTCATTTCCCCTAGTGAGTCCACCCCCCCCCCCAACAGTTAGAACACACCCAGGGAACATACTTGACCCCTTCCCCTAGTGGTTAACCCCTTCACAGCATTTTTATAGTAATCAATGCAACTTTATAGCACTGATCGCTATAAAAATGCCAATGGTCCCAAAAATGTGTCAAACATGTCCGAAGTGTCCGCCATAATGTCGCAGTACTGAAAACAAAAATCGCTGAATGCCGTCATTACTAGTAAAAAAAAAAATATTAATAAAAATTCCATAAAACGACCCCATATTTTGTAAACACTATAACTTTTGCGCAAACCAATCAAACGTTTATTGCGAGTTTTTTTTTTTTTTTTTACAAAAAATATGTAGAAGAATACGTATCGGCCTAAACTGGGGAAAAAACATGTTTTTTTATATATTTTTGGGGGATATTTATTATAGCAAAAAGTAAAATATATTCTTTTTTTTTAAATTGTCGCTTTATTTTTGTTTATAGCGCAAAAACTAAAAACCGCAGAGGTGATCAAATACCACCAAAAGAAAGCTCTATTTGTGGAAAAAAAAGGACGCAAATTTTGTTTGGGAGCCACGTCGCATTACCGCGCAATTGTCAGTTAAAGCGACGCCGTGCCGAATCGCAGTGCATCACCAGGCTTTGATGACTCAGATCTGTAAGGCCCCATTCACACGAAGATCAGCGGGAGATCAGTCCGCAGATCTCCGCTGAGCTGGCGGATGACAAGCTCTTCTCTGCTCACTGAGCGGGGAGGGGCTTGTGCAGCGCCGCTGATTCCTATGGAGCGATCTGATGGAAACGGACAGGATTGGCTGGCGATGCTGTCATTTGCATCCAGTGGCGCGCCGAGGGGCGGGGCCGAGTGATACAGTGAGCGGCTATGGCCGCTCGCTGTATCACGGGAGCGCACCTGCAATTAGTGACAACTATGCGAGCTCTCGCATTACTGTGGTTTCCAATTGCGGGGAGGACCAGAGACAGCCGCCAAGGGACCCCAGAAGACGTGGATCGGGGGCACTCTGTGCAACACGAACTGCACAGTGGAGGTAAGTATAACATGTTTGTTATTTAAAAAAAAAAGAAAATGTTTTCCTTTAGTGAACCTTTAACCACTTAACAACCGCCCTATAGACGAAATACGTCTACAAGGCGGTTGCTTAACTCTGGGAGGGCGTCAATGTACGTCCTCCCAGAATCGCGCTCCCGCGCGCCCTGTGGGGCGCGCACACGGGAGTCTCCGTGACCGCCGGGTCCTCCGGACCCGGCTGATCACGGATCACGGTAAATCGCCGCTGATAGCGGCGGTTTACCACGTGATCGCTCCGTCCAATGACGGAGCGATCACTAGTAAACAAACCGGCGTCATGTGATGACGCCGGTTCCTCCCTCTCCTCTCTGTACCGAACGGTACAGTGTGAGAGAGGAGAGGGGAGAGAGCGGAAGCAGCAGCAGCTGCTGCTGCGGGCTGGATCTGTGACACATGCAGTCACAGATCCAGCCATCCATCCCTCCCTGTGCAATACTCTGCAATGCCCCCATACTCTGCAATGCCCCCATACTCTGCAATGCCCCCATACTCTGCAATGCCCCCATACTCTGCAATGCCCCCATACTCTGCAATGCCCCCATACTCTGCAATGCCCCCATACTCCTCAATGCCCCCATACTCTGCAATGCCCCCATACTCTGCAATACCCCCATACTCCTCAATGCCCCCATACTCCTCAATGCCCCCATACTCCTCAATGCCCCCATACTCCTCAATGCCCCCATACTCCTCAATGCCCCCATACTCCTCAATGCCCCCATACTCCTCAATGCCCCCATACTCCTCAATGCCCCCATACTCCGCAATGCCCCCATACTCCGCAATGCCCCCATACTCTGCAATGCCCCCATACTCTGCAATGCCCCCATACTCTGCAATGCCCCAAAATACTCTGCAATGCCCCAAAATACTCTGCAATGCCCCAAAATACTCTGCAATGCCCCAAAATACTCTGCAATGCCCCCATACTCTGCAATGCCCCCATACTCTGCAATGCCCCCATACTCTGCAATGCCCTGCAATACTCTGCAATACCCCGCAATACCCCACAATACTCCGCAATACCCCACAATACTCCAATACCCCACAATACTCCGCAATACCCCACAATACCCTGCAACGTCGTCTATGGGGATTTTTAAGTAGCGAAGTTTGGCGCCATTCCACGAGCGTGTGCAGTTTTGAAGGGTGACATGTTGGGTATCTATTTACTCGGCGTAACTTCATCTTTCACATTTATGCAAAAGAATGAAGAAAAAATACTAAATTTGCCAAATTTTATAACAGAAACAAAGAAAAATTATTTTTTTTTACAGAATTTTCAGTCTTTTTTCTCTTATAGCGCAAAAAATAAAAAACCCAACGGTGATTAAATACCACCAAAAGAAAGCTCTATTTGTGTGGAAAAAAAGGACGGAAATTTAATTTGGGTACAGTGTTGTATGACTGAGTAATTGTCATTCAAATTGTGAGAGCACCGAAAGCTGAAAATTGGTCTGGTTATTAAGGGGGTTTACGTGCCCAGTGGTCAAGTGGTTAAAGTCAATACTTTGTAGAGCCACCTTTTGCGGCTATCACGGCTCCAAATCGCTTTGGATAAGTCTCTATGAGCTTGCCACATCTTACCACTGGGATTTTTGGCCATTCCTCCTTGCAAAACTGCTCCAGCTCCTTTAAGTTGGATGGTTTGCGCTTGTGAACAGCAATCTTTAAGTTTGACCACAGATTTTTCTATTGGATTGAAGTCTGGGCTTTGACTAGGTCATTCCAACACATTTACATGTTTCCCCTTAAACCACTCAAGTGTTGCTTTAGCAGTGTGTTTGGGGTCATTGCCCTGCTGGAAGGTGAACCTCCGTCCTAGCCTCAAATAACACACAGAGTGGTACAGGTTTTGCTTAAGAATATCCCTGTATTTAGCACCATCCATCTTTTTCTCAACTCTGACCAGTTTCTCAGTCCTGACTGCTGAAAAACATCCCCACAGTATGATGCCGCCACAACCATGTTTAACTGTGGGGATGGTGTTTTTTGGGTGATGTGTTGGGTTTGCGCCAGACCTATAGTTTTCTTTAATGGCCAAAAAGTAAAATTTTAGTCTCATCAGACCAGAGAACCTTCCTCCATACATTTTGGGAGTCTCCCCCATGCCTTTTTACAAACTTAAAATGTGCCATTTTGTTTTTTGCTGAAAGTAGTGGCTTTCTTCTGGCCACTCTGCCATAAAGCCCAACTCTATTGAGCGTACGGCTTATTGTCGTCCTATGTACAGATACTCCAGTGTGTTGTGGAACTCTTCAGCTCCTCCAGGGTAACCTTAGGTCTCTGTGCTGCCTCTCTGATTAATGTCCTCCTTGCCCGGTCCATGAGTTTTGGTGTGCAACCGTCTCTTGGCAGGTTTGCTGTTGTGCCATGTTCTTTCCATTTGGTTATAATATATTTGATGGTACTCCTAGGCAGTGGCGGTTCGTCCATAGAGGGCGCTGGAGTGCCACCCCCTCTGGCTCCCGCACACACCACTGACATATAACATTGATTCATGCATTGCATGAATCAATGTTATTGTCGCCGCTGGCCAGATTCAGATGGTCAGATATCAGCGCCGACCACCTGAATAGCGGTTGGCTGTACGGAAGTGCCTATCGGAGCCAGCGGCTCTGATAGGCTTTCCAAGTACAGCCCTCAGCCTTCCGGATGCTTATTCAGGGAACGTAGGTATTGTGTCTTAGTTTCTATTTGTTCTTCCCAGACGCAGTAATATACAGGGAAGCGGACACAGAACCTAGACGGCCCGGGTGCAGGGGGGAGGGGCCCTGAAATCTCTAGGAATGGAATAGCTCTGCTTACATTTTGCTTAGATGTGAATTTTTAGCGATTGATTTTCTAGAAATGCTCGACGTCTGGATTCCCATTGTGTCCCACGATGCCCGACCCCCCCCCCCCCCCCCCCAGTATGGTGACGCTTGGGGCCTGAAAAAGATGATGGGCCCCTCTGGGGCAGGATTGGGCATTTTCAGTCCCTATAGACCAATGGGGGCCCCTGAAAAAGGCCCAAAAATTCACCCAGTTTATTGTCTCTTCTCCATCTGCCAGGATGGCATTTATTGTTTATAGAAAATCGATGCCAGTTATAGAATATAGAGGGCATTTATAGTTTATAGCATATGAATGGTATTTTTTTTTATAGAATATCAATGGCATTTATAGAATATAGAGGGCATTTATAATTTATGCTGGCATGGCACAGTGGCTGCGTTTGATGGCATGGCACAGTGACTGCATTTGATGGCATGGCACAGTGACTGCATTTGATGGCATGGCACAGTGGCTGCATTTGATGGCATGGCACAGTGGTGACAATTGATGGCACAGTGGCTGCATTTGATGGGCACAGTGAGGCTGCAATTTTTTTTTCGTTTGCGCCCCCCTCAAAAATTTTGAGCACCAGCCGCCACTGCTCCTAGGTATCGTCAAAGATTTGGATATTTTTTTTATAACCTAACCCTGACTTGTACTTCTTAACAACGTTGTCCCTTACTTGGAGCGTTCCTTGGTCTTCGTGAGTGAGTGAGTGAGTGAGTGAATTACTTATATAGTGCTACAAATGCGAATGTATGTATATATTATTCTAATTTTACTTCACCAACTTAGATTATTGTGTTCTCATCCATCACATATAATTCAGATAAAAAAATGTTTTTAACTAAAGGCTGTAATGTAACAAAATATGTAAAAAGCCAAGGGGGTGAATACTTTTGCAAGACCCTGTATATCATGTTTTGGGGTTCCAAGTAATTTTCTAGCAAAAAATACAGATTTTAACTTGTAAGTAACAAATGTCAAAAAAAGGTTTAGTCTTTAAGTGGTTAAACTTCCCTAATTTACAGACCAAAATTCATCCCTTTGGTCTATGAACAAAAGGTTTACAATGTAAACCGATGTTGAGATAAAGTTGGCAGGCTGCCTGGATTTAAAAAAAAATTGTCAGCTGTCAGAAGTGAGATGAGAACTTTCTGCACTTTTTACATAGGATCGTGAAATGCTGTTTTAAGATCGGATGGGGAGTAGAATTGCGATTTCTTAAGTAATAATTGTGCAGCTCTAACACCCACCAACATCCTATCAGCTTAAAACAGACTAATGAGGGATCAGTTCCACATCCATCTATCAGATCGGATGACAGTCGGATGGAAAGTGGGCTGTGTCTGTGTCTATTTTGCATAAGCAGAGCGGACACAAACCTGTCATCTGCCTGCTCAGCGGACAGATTCTCCCAGAGAAGGTGGCTTTGCTGGCGGAGTGCACCAGTCCCCATACTAAGGGCCCTTAGTGTTATCACTAGGGCAAGAAGTGAGGATACATTTTCCAATGGTGGCATTCAGTTGGCAGCTGTTTAAGAGGGGATATCCCCCTCACTTTGGTGAGCATTTCTATTGCATCTCCAGGACAGGAGGCAAAAGAAAATCTCCCCAGCAGGATGGAAAGTAAAATAACTACTTTATCCAAAACAAAATAAAAATAGGCTATACATAACATTAAAGTAAGTTGAACTTCATGATTTTAGTGCAGATTCCACGTTAACCTAGACCTTAGATCCAAAGGGTTCTATAAGTGCCCTTTTACACCAGGGTGTTATCTAAACTGATGTTTCTCAACTCCAGTCCTCAAGTACCCCCAACAGGTCATGTTTTCAGGGTTTCCATTATTTTTCACAGTTGATTTGATCAGTTTCACTGCCATTTACCACACTTACCACAGCCATTTCATCTGAGGGAAATCCTGAAAATATGAACTGTTGGGGGTACTTGAGGACTGGAGTTGAGAAACATTGATCTAAACACATGCGCATTGAACATGTATCACATTAGGAAGCCCAATCATTTTAAATTTCCCTCAACACCCCTAAATTCATACATGGCACAAATCCACCAATCATTCACATCTGTGCTGTATGCAACACAGGTACGCTGCAGTGTGTTGCGTTAATGCACTGGGGTGCTATTTAAAATTATTTGCAGATACCAGCCCTTTAACTTCTCATTGTGCATTTATTCAGATCTGCTCCAGCAGACGGTGGGGCTTGAAAGCAGATTGTATTATGTCCCCGCATCCATCTGCCCTCTCAGCTTTGAAGGCACTTTAAATCCAGCAGAACTCAAGGAACGAATGCAACATTTGAGGCTTTCCAAATTCCATAGAGTTGAAATTGCTTGTAGACCTTTTCTAAGTAAATGTACGCTTTCATTTCTCTTCTTAGGACCCCAGCGAGATGCACAAGCAGCAAGAGAATTCATCTTAAAGATGTTCGTAGATCTGAATCCAGACAGTGACAAAATAATCTACTCTCATTTCACCTGCGCCACAGATACAGAGAACATTCGCTTCGTCTTTGCTGCTGTCAAGGACACTATCTTACAGCTGAATCTGAAGGAATACAACTTGGTCTAACTGTGCCTGCTAGTTTTCCCAATCTCCTTTGGGCCATTGAAGAAATTCAAGAAGGACTGTATTATCTATAAGAAAAGAAACAATTTGCATAATACTAATTTATTGCCGTCCTGAACTCTGTGAATGTCCACAGAGTTTGTAGTAATTATTATTATGATTTTATTTAAACTATGTGGAGGGAAAAATGCTGCAGTAACCAGGCAGCACCATTTTCTAGGAGAAAACGACTTGTGCTTTGATATGTAAGTCGTGCACTCACAAGGGCCGGTTTCATTTTTATTGCTTCTTATTTTTTCAAGGAGAAAGAGCAGGATGCTTTTAGTTCTGCATGATGCTCAGAAGCTCCTTCTTTGTCTTTTAATCCTTTTCAAGTTAAGGTCTCCCCTTACAATAATCCCTTTCTGAGCCGCTTACACTAGTAAACAATTAGGCATAACTTTTGTTTGATTTAATTTTTTTTATTTTTAAATTCAAGCCATCCTCTTTGCTAATTTATATACTTTTTTGAAGGATAAAAGTATTGATACTGTGATTTTTAAATTATTGACATGTATAAAGTAGATTTGGTTTTTGGTACTGTCTTTTGTCACTTCAAGGAGGATTTAAAGAACTCATATCAAGCAGTAGGTACATGAGTTCAATCATTAGCCATCTACACATTATGATGACAGACAAGATTGCATACTGGTGATTGAAATGTCTGTGCAAGATGACCAAGACTAACAAAACAGAAAAATTAAGGGGTTCTTGTTGTTTAGTGTGCAATTTTTAACTTGGAGATGGGCTTACATAATCTTGGTGGTATTTTATGTTTTACTTGCACATCAAAAATGCCATGTACACTACACATTTTCCCCCCAGCTTTAGTACATTATATTTGACTTTACAGATGCATTTTTCTTAAGGTGATATTGTAGAGCTGACTGAATAATTTGTGCAAAACCAGTATCTAGTTTGCCAAATCTGGCTCTTTTTTTGTACTGTACATAGACAATTAAAATGCCAAAACTGACTGATTAGGTTCTAATATCATCTGATGCCTGCCAAAAAAAGCCATTTCAAGTAGGTATTTAATTTCTAGTGTTCCATCCTATTTGCCAAACAAACAATGCATGTATTATCCGTTCAGGTAGCTTTGTATTTAAACACATCTTCTGGTGCCCTTTATGGTTAGGAGAAGAGATGCCATATACATTCTTTTTTTTCTTTATTTTCCAAACACCTTGAAGAGACTGGATCACAATTTAAGTGCATTGGTTTACTGAACTCCTTTCTGATAATAACAGTGGTTAAAAATGTATAAACCAGGGACCTTTACATACTTTTAAGAGCTGCTATTATGTATTTTTTGCAAGATTAATAACACGTATAAGAGGTCAAAGGATTAGTCCCGTAGTAAAAAAAATTATGTGCAATTACAGCCTAGTAAAGTTTTTTTTTTTTTTTTACATTCACCCTTCAATATTTGCTAATTGTTCGTCCTAAACCATTGGTGACTTTTTTTTTCAAGCCATGCAGATGGAGAAGAGAGGCTCAGCCAGGCTTTTTTTTGGTATTTTTTTTATTTCCTATGCAGCATTAGCAGGGAAGGGGGTTAAGATGGATGGTTGTGATTGCTGAAGCCACTGCCTCAGGGATGCAGAGAGGAGCTGAGAATCAAGTGAACACCAATTACAGATGTTTACATTTAACCCATTCGGTTCGGACATATATAACTGTATCTGCCGGACAATGAAAGGTTTAAATGTCTGGTTTAGCACACGCCATTAAAAAGTTGGCTCCCTTGTCCAAAGTTTCCTAATTTGCTCCCTCAAATTATACCGTACATGTAATTTAACAAGCATAGTTTAAAAAAAACTGTAGGTATAGTGCAATTATAAATGCTATAATCATTGTACATACATCTCTCTATTTATATATATATATATATATATATATATATATATATATATATATATATATATATATATATATATATATATATATATATATAGCAGCATCCATATTGGCTTTATAATCATTAGTTTTTGGCAGACTGAATGTGCTGTATTGATAAATATGTATCTATGTAATTGTATTGTATGTCTTATAGCTTATTCACATTTTGAATAATGTTAATTATGTTTTCTTTTTCTTTTTTTTTTTTTTTCTTTTTTTTTTTTTTTAATGAGAATGTACAATTTATTAGTTTAACAATGGTAGGGATTTTATTTTTCTCTCCATTTAATTACTGAATTTAAAGTTACTCTGGTACCCAGTAGTAACAACTGTTACAAAAATATTTCTGAACAGTACACTTACAATGGTTGTCTTTTGATAGAGAAAAGTGTTCAATTCTAAGAAATGTAAAGTTTGGAGACACCATTGATGTGCATCCTGTTGGCTGATGAGCATTCAAGATTCTGATTTCACATAGTAAATGGTTACTTATTAACCTATCAGCACAAGATGGGAGTAAAACTCTTGGAATTACCTTTTCAGTCCATGGAAGTTCAGAAATGTATAATCCATGGAATGGCCTGGACAATTATATTACTCATTGGCTTTTTTGAAGGGTAAAATAATCATTAAGGAAAAAAAAATTAAAAGCGTATATATATATATTTTAATCTAAACTTTTTTATGGTCCTAATTGCACACCTATTGCTTTTGCAAAAGAAAAAAGTATTTCAATGCATAACAAACCTAAGTATATCACTTACGTACAGTATATTATACAAGGTGTTAGCACACTTCAAATGTATATAATTGTCACCAATGTTGAATTTCTAGTCAGTGAAAATATAAATATATATTTGTTTTTGTTCTATTTTATTTTTAATGATGCTGTGACAGAAATGAAAATTGACACTGAAGCTTCACAAGATTTTAGTACTTGTAGTTTTTGTTTTGGGGTTGGGGGAGAATTAATATTACTATGCACCAATTTATTTGCAATTTTTGTTTTACAATAGGATGATGCAAGTATGCCATTCTATAGCAAATTGCCACAAAAAAACTCCTTGCGCAAGAGTCGGCTTAGAGGCAGCCATGTGGCCGTTGTCGTTTTTTTTTTTTTTTTTTCTAGCCATTGAATGTGGTCATTTTTATTTTATTTTTTTTCTGAAGTGCATATGCCTGTTAGAGCATAGATAGTTACTTTATGTGGAAAATCCTGCAGCTCTAAAGGTGTAAATAACATAAAATAACAAAATCTTTACCATATTAATGCATTTTGTTAAATTGCCACCTCATCCCCCTTCCCCTATGCGCACACTCACACCCTTTTATTTTGACATTATACCTTTGTTTGCATAACACTAAAATGAACATTACATGGTTTCCCATTAAGAATGTGTCAGTATTTCCAGATATTATTGTCTTGCCTTATAAAATTTCACATCAGACATTGGTGCCTCAAAGCCAAAGCTGTAGGCAAAGGAAAACCAGAACCTTTTTTTTTTTGTATTTGCCAAATTGAAGTGCTTTACTGAATGTCCTGCATGGGAACCTAGTCCGTTGATAGCACAAGGAAACTGTAAGATGTGTGCTTTTGAAATAAATCCTTTTTTTTTTTATTATTATTATTATTTCTAAATAAAACCATTATAATTATCTACTAATGCGCTGTACTGCTGTGAAGAGGAAGGATTTCTTTACATATTTAAGTGCAGACTATTTCTGCTGGTGTTTTTAAATTGTTTTTATTTTGCCCACATAAATGCCTCTAAGTTGAGGAAGTAAATGTGTTGGGGGGAATGCATTTTTATGCATTTCTGGTCCATACAGCACTTTACTGGGTGACCTATATATTTCTCTAACTGTGCAAGTTTTTTTTTATTTTTATAGGGTGTAGAGGTTTGGGTCAGTATGAGTAAAAATGAAGGATAACAGGGCAGAAAGGCTGCAAAATGTGGCTTTTTGTAGCCTATGTTGTATACAACTTAATGCTCTTCCATTACTAAGGGTCAACATGTTACTACTCCCAATAAAAATTCAACTCTGCGCTTTTGGATTGTATGCTGTTTTTATTTTAAAAACAGGTGTATCCAAAGTTTGTATTCTCTTAATACTCCTACTATTACAGAAGTATTTTCTGACTATACATCCAACCAAAGATCCACAAGTTGTGCTTCTGGGTGTATATATGTATATGTGAATTTAAGGACACATACACTTACTTTGGATGTATGTGTATTCCTTTGTAATGCTATGTTATTGGTCTTTTACTCTGGAATGTCATCTTATTGCCACATCTTAAGCTAGACAGAAGACAGATGTTGGTATGTGGTACACCTTTTGAATAATTGAACATCTGTTTTTTCAGCATTTAGTTTATTTAGCTTACATTTGGAAGTTTTACTTTAAACATTTTATTTAAATTGTTTAGTATTAAATTAAACAGTGATGCATTATGCCTTTTCTGTGTCATTAATCCTAATTTTACATGATAAATTTATGATACGGAGAACGTATTGGGTGGAAAAATGGCTTCCCTACTCTGGGAGTTCTTTCATTGGGGTACATGTGAACAGCACACTAACTATTAATATCCAAGTCTAGGTATTCTTGATTTAAGCATGTTACAGCCAAAAACAATTCTGTGGACGCAAACAGTTTCATGAAGATTTGCAATGCATATCTTTAGACTTGCAAGGGCAAAATGTGTGCCATAGACAAATCTATGAAGCTCAATTGTTTAAATTATAGAATTGAGAAAAAAGTATAGCAAAATGTTTGTGTATATTTTTGCAACCTGAGCTTAAAGCCCAATGAAACTTCCAGTTTCCTTTGGCCATATAAAGTCCAGGTACAGTATATTAAAACAAATGATGAGTAGAGTCTTTCAGCAAATTTTCTTTAGAAACCCACCATAGCCTGGGTAGAAAAGCACTCTTGCTCTCTGTGTGGAAGTGCTTTCTTGGCAGAGATCTGACACTCCCCTTGCTGATTCAGAGCTAGAGATCTACAAAAATCAGGAGCAAGAGCTTTGCTGATTGGAGAGCTCTATATGTGACTCAACAAGGGAATGTGTTGGACCTCTGCAGAGCGATTACTCCTTACACCAAGCAAGGGTTGTTATTCAGAATGTTGGCAGGGGCACACTTTTCTACTCAGGTCGTGGCTCTGTTTTCTGAAGAAAAGCAACTGTCAGGCTTGGTGCACAGTTTGTTTTGATGCACCTAGAATGTATAGAGTAGAGTAATCTCTCAAAAACTGCAAGACATGCTTGCTGAGGAAGAAAAATGGCACCCCATTATTTTATCTCCTTAAGGTTTCACCGTTGTGATGCAGTTAACAGGTTAATTTTTTTTTTTTTTAACAAAATTTCTATTCTTGTAATTTGAATGTACAGGTGGCCTTTAGGAAACAGTCGGCAGTGTTTGCTTTTGGAGAGCACTGGTTTATTTCCTTGTAGTCTACAATAAACACCATTAATTGCTTTTCTTATGGTAGAGTCCTAAACATAGATGTAATCAAGCAGATGAAGTGCCTAGGTGTAACTCTAGGTCTTTGTCACCTGTTTGAGGAGTGTAGGGGGAACCTTTTTGTGCCTACAAAGCGAAAGTAAAAACTGGTCTTCTATATGTAAGCTGACTGTGTACAGTTGGAGGCCAAACATTTTGAAACTCCAGTTGTAAACCTTGTCAGTCCATGAGATTCAACATTTTTAAAGGTCATTGGAATTTGCTTCTGCTCGAGCAGTATTGCATTTCCAACAAGATTCTGGTGTGAAAAACCAAGTAACCACACGTGTTTTGTGTGCTCCAATCATTTGAGTTGAGTTCAGTTATTCTTTTTATAAATACATTTTTTCCACCTGTAGTCTTGATTGCTTAAACCAGTTGAGAAATAAAGATACAGTAATATAAAATGATGTATGTGTTCTTTGTTAAATAAGATGGCCTTTAAATATATCTGACCTAGATTAAGGTTAGATCACATTTTAGTAGGCATCTGTAACCAAATCTAGAACATACATAACAGTATAAAATCTATTTTATTCCTTAACCTTTCATGGGCCAGCTGTATTATAACCTCCTGGAGGACTTCATTTAAGCCTTCTGCGTTTAAATTTTAAGACTAATTTAGTGTCAATTTACAGCTGAAGCCCAAGTCTGCAACCAAAAGCCAATTGGATGAGCTCCTGCTTAAATGATCACTGCAATACCCAGATGTAGTCATCAATTTTTACATTTGGTGGTATGCAAATGTTTTATTTGTTAATGTTCATTTTAAAAAATTGTTAGAATTATACAGTAATATTTTTTAAAAAATTAACACCTTTCTTTTTTTGTAAAAAACTTTACCATACATTGTATCAGCAACATCATTTTAGTGTTGTGATCAACAGGACAAGTTGCAGAATAAAATTTGTACTTTGTAACTACAGTAACGGTAGTTGTTTTAACACCGGAAAAAATGTATTTTTTACTTATTTTGCCTTTAACATACATAGAAAATAAAATAATTCTTGTAAGACAATGCCACCAAAAGAAAGACTTGTTTTTCCCCTTCCCCCAATACATATCACTGTGGTATCTTTAAAAACTAAAAGGTTTTTGCCAGTTCATAAGACACAAAAGGATTTTAAAGATTGGTCTGATGCCTAAGGCGTAAACTACCACTAGTCCTGAAATAGTGAGAATTGTGTATGATGATAGCTCCCACCCTATAGTTTAGCTGGCTTTAACTATGCAACCGTCACACTTATCTTTGAGATTATATATATGTGTGTGTGTATATATATATATATATATATATATATATATAGTATGTATGTATGTATGTGTGTGTGTGTGTGTGTGTATATATATATATATATATATATATATATATATATATATATACAAAGGTACTTGCTGTAAAGTTGCACAAAACGACATGCCAATAATTTCCTAGTGTTAAAACATGGAGGATACATATATTTCATCAAGTACATTTTTATACATTTCCAGATATTTTTGCAGTTCCAGAAAAGTTAAACACACAGAGTATCCAAGTGTAAAAAAAATAAAACGTAATATAACATGTTAACAAATATATAGGAAACAGAACTATAGCAATTCTAGTAGCATTAAAATGTATAGTGGAGGAAGGACAACTGGTGTGTGCAACTGTAGCCACTAAGAGTTGTAATCAAGGAAGGGGAAGCAGTAGAAATTTTGGCTCTAGACCCCCCAAAAGAGGAAAGCAAGGAGGGATAAATCTTAGGAGATATCTTATTGTCAGGGCTGCCAGAAACAGAGCTCAGGCAAAATAAAAAAGGGGGGGGGGTGTTGTAATTGATCGGGAGTTTAAGCTAAAGGTAGGGGGAAAAAATCATCATATTTGGCTTTGCAGTAAGCTTCTCAGAGAACAGGACTTATGAATCTTTGTGCTTGACTGCTATAGAGGGGGGAGGAATTCTGGGGGTTTTCCCACGCACTAGCAATTACCCACAATAAATGTATGACAAGTTTTACTTGGAATTTTGTAGATCAGGTTGTAAATTAAAAGGCCTCTTGGGGGATGTTAACTTTGAGCAGATGCACCAAATACGGTTAACTGCACATACCAAAGACTCATCCAGAATTGCCTTACCTTTTGGAAAGTCTCCCCAAATATGCTTGAATTAACCTATCTTTTGACAGCCACAAAAATCTAGTGGAGAGTAAGATGGAATTGTAGGCAGTGTTTAATTTGGAGATATTGAGAAACATCCCTTGAGTGAAGTTTATCCTTTTCCTGAAGTGTCTCAAATGAGCCTGAGTCCATTGAAATGTTTTATTAAATATGACAGAGCCATGTGTCTTAAAGCCTGTGTGCTGGTGCATTCCCAAGGGAAATTTGGATTACTCAGGATAGTATAGGAGGGGTTATACAGCAAGATGAGTTTGTTGTGTTTTCAAATGCTTTTATAGTCGCAAAGAATGCTTGGTGGCAATAGGGCATGTTAACATTGCCAATCTGCTTTAGCATCCATTGAACAATCATGATAGGGGCTTAAAGGTACGCTTCTAAAGAAACACACAAGCGTAATACTCGTTGATTGTTATTGTGCCATTTGAGCTAAGTATGCTGCCTAATGGTGCTCATGAAAATGTGGGCTTCAGTTCATTCATCATGCAACAATGATTTGGCCAACCAAAAGGTACCCTTCCAGACAAGTTTTAAGATTGGCCTTTGCAGCAGATGGTAAGACAAGAAAGACTTGAAAGATCAAAGTGACATGGAGACATTCAGAGCCTTCAAATTCACTTCATTAAAATAAAAAATAAATGAATTCTGTTCAAACACGGTTAGTAATGGGGCATTACATTTGGGAGAGAATTGACAGATTAGATTAGAAGGGCGTTATCCGCAAATAGATTTTGTGTGTCTTGCTGCCTCAATCCCCTGTGTATCATTGTGCAGGCAGGTGGTGTAGACTGAAAGCTTGATTGCGGAAGCAAAAAACAAAAATGCAGGTATTAGTGGCACCTTGTATTGACCCTCAAGCAATAGGAATCATTCCTGACTGAAATCCAGAATATCTAACGTAGTAGTAGGGAGGAGTGCAAAACCTGGATTGCAATTGAGGAACAAACTCATAACAACACAAAATACACATAACCTCAACCTAAGGCGTAATTTTTTTTATATTCAAGGAAATTAGCGTTAAAGGGCTTTTTCTTTGGCTCACGATACAGAGGAGAAAAGAAATAATACGCACATTGTCGCTTTGCTGCCTGCTCAGAATGAACCCAATCACAAAGTATTTTTTACAGAATTGCTTGCATTTGCACAACATTATATGTCAAAGGAATAGGTGCATGCACAGCTTCTGGCAGAGCTTTGCACAAAAGAATTTCTTGTATTTTTCACAGAATTGCTTATATTGGTACATTATTATATATACACATGTATAAGATGTTAATGTTTTAGGAGCACAGACACTTAAATATAGCACTTTAGTTTAAAGAGATTGTCCACATAATAAGCTCACAGATAATTAGCACTGTATTATTTTAAATTTTGTACTCTAAATATTGGCAACATTCTGGCCTGTTGTACTACCAGCAGAGTAGTGTGTTTGACTATGGAACTCTTCAAGGACTCCTGGAGTTTCTGGAGGGTGAAACCATAGCTAGATCAGTGATTAAAGTCTCCTGTAGGGACCAAGTTTTTCCACTTTCCTGTTTTACCACTTCCCACCCGCCTGCCGTTATGACGTCCTGAACTTTGAGCAGGGATATCTGAATGATGCCTGCAGCTACAGGCATCATTCAGAATATCGTCTTTAGAGCCGGCGATTCCCTACACCATAAGAATGATCATAGTGGTTGTTCCGCCATTTGATTGTTTTACAGGAAGCGAGAAGGGATGTCCCCCCCTCATGGTGCCCTCCGGTGCTTCTACCGACTCACTGCTGCGAACGGTGAGTCGGAGAATGGATGCGCCAGCCCCGGATGTTGACGATGTATATTTCCGACGGACCAGATGGTTGCCAGAGTCTCTATGATCATCAGAGTTATGACGTCACGCCCGGCCTCTGCATTCAAAAAACTGGAGCCGCCTCGGCTGGGAAGCTGAGATCAGTTTATTTTTTTTTTATTACTTCAGGTTTCCCAGCCTAGAGGTGAGATGTGGGGTCTTATTGACCTCATATCTCACTGTAAAGAGGACCTGCCGTGCTTATTTCTATTACGAGGAATGTTTACATTCCTTGTAATAGGAATAAAAGTGATCCAAATTATTATTTTTTTTTTTAAAGTGTCAAACTAAAAAAAAAAGAAAGTATAATTAACAATAAAAAAAATTAAAGTGCCCCCGTCCCCATGTGCTCGCACGCAGAAGCGAATACATACCAAAGTCCAGCCCACATATGAAAATGATGTTCAAACCACACATGTGAGGTATCGGCACAAACATTAGAGCGAGAGCAATCATTTTTGCCCTAGACCTCCTCTGTAACGCAAAAGATGTAACCAGTAAAAAAATTTAAAGCATTGCCTATGGGGATTTTTAAGTGCCAAAGTTTGGTGCCATTCCACGAGCGTGTGCAATTTTGAAGCGTGACATGTTGGGTATCTATTTACTCGGCGTAACTTCATCTTTCACAATATGCAAAAACATTCGGCAACAACCACCATTGTATTCTCTATGGTCTTTGCTTAAATAACATAGGTATTTTTCGAGCAAAAAAAATTATGATTTTTACATATAGGAGAGAAATGTCAGAATTGGTCTGGGTGGCAAGTGGTTAAGTGAATTGAAGACTCACTGAATCATGGTCAGACTATGGGTTGAAGATTATGGAAGCTGAAGAAACATGCGGAAGGGATATGTTCTATACAAAAGCATGGTCTACGTAAGAGAATGTATCAGGAGTGTTTGAGTGAATCTTTTATCATTTGAGTGAGCCTGGAAGGCTAATAAAACTCACATATGAGGTGTAGTAATGGGGGATATGAATGCAGAAAGGTCAGTGTTGAATTTTGTAAAAACAAAAAAAGCTTTTTTTTTTTTTTTTAGCAAACAAACCACATCTACATAGTGTGGTCTAAAATAACATTTTTGTTCCCTTTTTGAGATGTTTAAGGCCCTGTGTATTAGTGAGGGACATATTAAAATATCAAAAGCAGGAAGTGAAGAGTGACATTTGAAAGTTGGCAAGGACCCAGGGAGTGTAGTGCCCAGGTATAGAAGGGTAGCAGAGCTAGGTGGGATCAGATAGGACAGAAACAAGAGTAAAAGGCAGATGGGGAGAGGAGAGCATGAAGCTAGAGATAAGGCTCTGTAAGTGTAAAGGCAATATGTGTTACCAGGGGAAAGTGAGAGGTCCAGAGACCAGATAGAGAGAGAGTAAGATAAGCAATAAATCACTTTATGCATCACCAGTCAGGTACCAGACCTAAAGCTAAAGTTTACCCATAACAAAAGATTCTCTATAATCTGCCCCAAACAATTTACTGCATTAAGGGTGCACTGTCTGAATTATATGTAGCCTCGGCATCATATACTGCTCTGTTCAGCAGTGGGATTAGAACTTTTCTGCATCACTTCCGGATGAAAACAGTTGTGATGATCACCGCTCAGTCATTCAAGAGAAGTTTGAATCCAAAGCTTCCTCTGATTGCCTCTCTTTCTCAACCAATACTTTCCATGAATGGTTGAGCTGTGCTCAACCTGACTAAATTTTGTTGCGGAAGCAAGACATGAAGTTCCCATCCCACTGCTGGAACACAGCTCTGTATACTGTGTGTAGCTGAGGCTGCATATGGTTCATACAGCATGCCCACAAGTGCACCTGTTTTAGTGCAGTTTTGGCCCAAACAAATTATTTAAAAGTATATTAAACATTGAGTCAGGCTTTAACACTTGTTTAAAAGGCATAGAACTCATACACACTCTCAGCTTAACAACCCGGGTACAATAAAAAAATAAACAGTTTTAGTGTAAAAACATGTGTGACTACATCACTTTGGATGGGAGAATTGAGCTAAACCAAGAGGGATCGATGCAACCCTGACGTCACTTGTTTTTACTGTTTGGCACCCCTGTAATAAACTAGAATTCCCATTGTGCAATGAGAATTACTACAACTGATGAGAGTGTCAGTGGGTGGGTTTGTGGCTGAGCGGAAGTGAATAGGTCTGACAGACAAGGAATTGCCTGGGCCTGTCAGTCAAAGTATAAGTAAGGGTGGGCGGGACAGACAAGGAGCCTCATGACCTGTCAATCAACTTAGGCAGTGAGAATTAGCAGGACAGACCAGAGTCCGAGACACCTGGGTCCTCTCGCTACAAGTGGTGAAGAAAGGATGCTGCGCTGTTAAAAATTAACTACAACGGGGAAGTTATATGGGAAGGGCACAGTACCCAATGGTCTTGCAATAGTCTGAGCCCTGGAAATGCTGAATTAAGATTGATTTGTGGTTGCTGCTTTGTTTGAAAGCGGAAGACAGTATCTGTTAAAATCATAATAATAATAATAATGATGATTAGAAATGTCCAACTGTATTTCATTTAAAAGAGAAGTGCTGGAATGGAAAATAACCAACATTTATCTCTTTCATGCCTAAGCCTTATTTCTGACATTTGGTGTTTACAAGTTAAAAAAAGTATTTTTTGCTAGAAAATTACTTAGAACCCCCAAACATTATATATATATATATATATATATATATATATATATATATATATATATATATATATATTTAGAAGAGAATCTAGAGAATAAAATGGCGGTTGTTGCAATATTTTATGTCACATGGTATTTGTGCAGCGGTGTCTTAAATGCAACTTTTTGGGGAAAAATACACTTTCATGAATTTAAAAAAAAACAGTACATTTGTTTGTATAATGTGAAAGACGATCTTACCCTGAGTAAATAGATACCAAAAATGTCACACTGAGGGGAGGAGCAGCTGGCCAAGATGGCTGCTGAATGAGGGCTGCTGAATAAGGAGAGCATGCTGCAACGCTGAAGCACAGAAAGCTAGACGGTGATATGATGCCTATTAATGCTATCTACATGCCTATGCCCAAATGACTTAAATTATTAATCCCTATGCCGACATTTATGCTTATGCCCAAGTATGAAGATAAAATGCTGGGATAATATCTTAACCAGGAACCAGTAACCAACTACTAACCACATAGCAAGACTGTTTATATGAGATCTTCGAAATGGAAGCTGTGAGCGCGGGTTGAAGGACTATACTGACACTGACCTGTAAAAACTGCAAGAGAGGCGGCGGTGCGGCACGGATAGACCTCCAAGACAGGCTGAGCTGGAAGGACGGGTCTGTGTGCTCGCAGACCTGTGGGGAGCTGAACAGAGCAGCCAGCGGAGGGTGGAGTGCGGAGAGTGCATGAGACCTGTGCAGAGCAGCCAGCGGAGGATAGAGGGTGGACTGTGTCAGAAACCGAGGGTGTACAGCGAGCGGCGAGTGACATGCTCGAATGCTCCTAAGCGATCCTCGGCTGAAATCGGAACAGCTCGGCCGAATCCAACAAGGCTTGACAGTTCTCTGCAGCCAGGGAAGAAAGAAGAGTCGTCCAAGCAGTGGAGAAAGAAACTGAAAGTGGAGACCGTAACAGTGGAGGAGGAGGAAAACCTAAGGAAAGGATTAATAATGTATCGGTATTTTTGAGGATTGAAAGCCTGGAAGCCTTAAATCCTGTTCTAGGAAGAATGATTTAAAACAAAATCCATCTGTTTGTTATCCTAGAAGGTAAAGAGAACTTATCTAACAAGAGAGACACCTTTTCTCTCTTTTGGAGAGGATATTTTCTGGCGTTGTTTCTATTTTTTTGGGGGTGTTGGCGTACTAATAAAAGGAGATAATATCTAATATATTTTTTCAAAATGATGGCACCCAAAAAGGGTAATAGAACACTGCAATCACAAAAGAGTAAAAAGGAAAAGAAGGAAGAAAAACAAACTACTCAAACTCAAACAATAGACATTAAAGATTATTTTCAGTAACTGCAAGCATCACAAGAACTGCTGAATATGGCGGAATCGACCGCAAATTTGGGAATATCTGGGGTTGAGGGGGATAGCCATCCCATGAATAGTTCACCTTTAGACATACTAGATATAATCAGACCGACCACTCAACAAAAAGAAAAGGAAAATTGGGACATGCAATCATATATTCGATCTCTCCCCACCAGAGGAGATATGGATAAATATGTACACCGATTGGAAACAACATATAAAATTGAGATACAGGAATTGAAATTGTCTATGCAGGATGCACAAGAAAAAATAACTACAATGGATACAAGAATAACTAATGTGGAACAAAAATTGAAACAAATAGAAGATAGATTGATGGAACAGGAGAAACAACTAAAATTAAATATAAATGCCCTTGACGAGCAAGAAAACAAACAGGAGAAATAACATCCGAATTAGGGGATTATCTGAAGTGGCGCACTCAAGGGACTTGTCAGTAACATTGCAAAATATATTTAGTGAATTACTACAGGAATCCAATGATACAGCCATTGATCGTGCTCATAGAATAACGGGACCAAGAAAAGTAGATGAGAGCAAACCAAGAGATGTTATATGCAGGACGCATTACGCTCAAACAAAAGACAAAACTATGATAGCTGTACGCCAACAAAAGAACATACAATATGAGGGAACACAATTAATGTTTTTCCAGGATCTATTGAAATACACAGGAGAAGAGCATTAAAACCTCTCCTGGAACAACTCGTAAAGAAAAACTTTCAGTATAGATAGAAATTCCCATTTCAGTTACAGGCCCAACATGAGGGAGGGACAGCAAACCTCAGAGATCTGGAGAACCTGCCCGAATTTACGAGAACTCTTTGACTCCCCGAAGTAGAATTGCCAGATAGGCCTAAAATGGACATGGGAAAACCCAGAAAATCTTAAAAGGAATATGAACAATGGGGAGGTGGGGGGGAGGGGTGGTAGATAGCTGATCACATATTCACTTTCAATTCACTTACCATATATAGAATGCAGAGAGGAGAGGGAAAACTAATTTCCTCTCGCCAATGGGTTTGTGAATTTTTGGAACCCATCATATTTTCACATAGTCCTATACCTACACATTAATAGTAATACACTTTAATAATTAATATTATACATTTGTTTATAGTTCTACACTAACATATTAATAGGAATACACTTTAATTAATATTAATGATATATTTTTAAATATTTATTTTTTATTTATCTCACCAATTGGTTTTTGATTCCTGGAACCCATCACATGTTCCTTCTTTTTTTTTTTTTCTCCATCTCTCTGCTCCCCCCCCCTCCCTTCATTACAACATGACTTATTGTCCCCCCTCACTTCTCTTTTATAGAGAATCATTTTCTATTTCCCTTTTTTTAAATAAAGAAATGGAGAATATTTATGCCTTGGAATGTGAAATAATGATTAATAATTTATACAAATTTAAATGGATAAAAGATAAAATAACTAAACCGTTCAGAAATGTTTTAAAGAAGAAGAAGAAAAAAAAAAAGAATGCGGCATGTAGTATCTCATAAAGCAGCGTATCGGGTACAGCTGCCCCGGGTTACCCCTATTTCGGGACCTTACAATAGTAAGACAGACTTATAAAGTCAATTAGTGTGAGAAAGTTAGAGCGTTTGATGTGATAGGTGTATGTGTGTAGTGAGAGTGTGTATATAGGATTCAATATTCCTTTTTTTTGTTCACTCAGATTCCTTCTCCCCCTTTTTTCATTGATACATTAGTTTACCCCCCCCTAATATTATTTTTTATGGGAGGGGTACAATTTTGTTCCTTTAATGCAAGAGGCCTTAATTCACCCTTTAAAAGATCACAATTTTTAAATTCATTTCATAAACAAAAGATCGGTATTCTGTTTCAAGAGACACATTTTCATTCAGATCACATTCCTAAAATAAATTAATAGTCACCTGGATTCATGATACATTTCCTTATTCTAAAACAAGAGGAGTGTATATTGCCTTTCACAACGATATACCTCACCAAATAATACGAAGTTGGAAAGGTAAAGATGGAAGATCCTTCTTTATAAGGGCCATGCTATATGGAAAAATATTTACAATCATAAATTTATATTTACCAAATTAAGTGTGGAATAAAATCTGTTGTGGAAGCAATAGAAAAAGTGGAAGGTACAGTAATTATGGGCGGAGACTTCAATATTATACTGGATCTAACAATAGATACAACTAGTATTCATTCCCATTGGAAAAATAATCAACTAAATAATTTAAACATTTACTGCAAAGACATCAGATGGAAAAAAACTATACATATTATTCAAATATACATAACTCATACCATAGAATAGATTATTTCTTTATCAACCAATCTGCTCTGATGATGACTCCATCCTTAGATATTGGTAATTTTACCTGGTCAGATCACGCCCCGATATATGTGGAACTTAGGATGGTCGAATGTAAAAAATCAACAGGGACATGGAGACTGAATGACAATTTAATAAAAAAAATAAAGAATGTGAAAATTATATACGACAAGTAGTGAATGAATTTTTCTTAATCCATCAGGAGGATGATACCTCAATCCCCATACAATGGGAAACACTTAAATGTGTATTGAGAGGAATCTTTATCAAGAATGGATCAAGACTGAAAAAGGAAAAAGAACAGAAACAGTCTCAACTTATGAAGGAAATCCTAAAACTTGAGAATAAACACAAAGGGGTAGATCCACGTACAACGGCGCATTATTGCGCCGGGCGTAGCGTATCTAAGATACACTACGCCGCTGTAACTTACTTTGTTTTGTTTCAAATCCTCAACGAATTTGCGCCATAAGTTACGGCGGCGTAGTGTATCTCTTGCGGCGTAAGGGTGCGAAATTCAAATGGATGTAATGGGGGCGTGTTTTATGTAAATACGTCGTGACCCGACGTAAACAATGTTTTTTTTTAACTGCGCATGCGCTGTCCCTGGGGGTATCCCAGTGCGCATGCTCGAAATTTAACCGGAACAAGCCAATGCTTACGACGGTGACGTCATTCTACGCAAATTCCTATACGCAAAGGACGTAAAAAAATTGTAAAAAAAATTGTACGCGGGAACGACGGCCATACTTAACATTGAGTACGCCACCATATAGCACCTTTAACTATACGCCGGAAAAAGCCGAACGAAAAGGACGTAAAAAAATAGGCCGGGCCGACGTACGTGGTATCAACAAGCTAACAAAACAGGGAAGCTATTAGCCAGAACTTTAATAAAATCAACAACCTACGACTTCTATAGTTAAAATTTTAAAAACAAATGGGGCATTAGCATATTCAAATTATATAGTTTAGAATAATATATATGGAAAGTTTTTAATATTTTAGTAGGGTCTACTAAAATATTACAAACTTTCCATACATATTATTCTAAACTATATAATTTGAATACTCAACAGGAGAATAAAGGTAAAAATAAGAATGAGGAGGAAATTCGTAAATATATAATAGATACATCTCTACCAAGTTTTCCAAGAGAAATAATGGAGGAACTGAAAAAAGAAATTTCAACAGAGGAAATTCAACATGCTATCTCTGAATTGGCTCTGGGCAAAAGCCCCGGACCAGACGGATATACCTCTAGATTTTATAAATCATTTCAAAACATAATAATACCTATTCTTAACACAACATATAACTCTATATCTAGAACACAAATTTTTACACCACAAAGTATGGAAGCTCACATTGTATTAATACCAAAACCTGAGAAGGATCACACATTATGTAAAAAACTATTGACCAATTTCGATATACGATTATATTCAAAGACCATTTTGAATAGATTAATACTCATATTACCAGAATACATAGACCTAGATCAAACGGGCTTCATAAAAGGAAAGAAACAAGGGACAACATTATAAAAACCTGTACATTGATAAAATATGTCTAGAGAAATGCGACCCCAACATGCTTATTATCTATTGATGCTGAAAAGGCATTTGATAGGGCGGGATAGCAGTTCTTGGAGGAAACATTAGTTCAGATAGGATTGGGCCCAAAAATGATTAGTTGGATTGTTGCATTGTATTCTAATTCATGAGCTAAAATTAGAACAAATTGGAACGTTATCAGATTATATAGAAATTTCCATTCAGGCCCGTCAGAACAAGACAGGCAAAACAAGCAACTTCTTGGGGCCCCGAGCTGGCCTGGGGCCCCCAAGCAGGAGCCTGTTCGTTCCGCTGCGGGGATGGGGGCTTTCGTTTGTTGAGGGGAGAGAAGCAGGGGCGGACTATTTCCTTCCAGGCCGCCTATCTTATCATTAAAAACGGCCGCAGCGATGTCTGTTAATTTAACTTTTTGGTTTTTTTTTCGGCAGTGACCAGTTTTCCCTCTACTTGGTTGAGCAGAACAGCGTCAGTGTATCAAAGCTCCTCCCCTCCCCAGTCCATTCTGTAAACACACACACATGAGGAGGAGGAGGAGGAGGAGGAGGGGGGAGAAGGGACGCTCTGATCTCAGGTCTGCACTAAAGTTTTTCATATGCTCTGTAGATGGAGGAGGGAGGGGGGAGAGTGTCTGGAAAGGAGGACAACTTAAATGTCATGTGAGTGATCGAGGAGTTAGGAGGATATGTGCTGGCAGGGGAATGCCAATGCTAGAACTTCAGTGTGGATTAGACTTCCTTCCCAAAACACCCCTCCAGCACATATCCTACCCCCCTTCCCATCCCCCTTGTACTGGTTCTTTTCTCTCACAAAGCCCCCCCAGCACATATCTGACCCCCCAAGCACATGTGGGCACAGAGGTTGTATATGATGGACACAGTGGCTGCATTTGATGGGGCACAGTGGCTGCATTTGATGGGGCACAATGGCTGCATATAGTGGGAACAGTGGGGCTGCATTTGATGGGGCACAGTGGCTGCATTTGATGGGCACAGTGGCTGCATTTGATGGGCACAGTGGCTGCATTTGATGGGCACAGTGGCTGCATTTGATGGGGCACACTGGCTGCATTTGATGGGCACACTGGCTGCAATCAATGACACAGTGGCTGCATTTGATGGGGCACAGTGGCTGCATTTGATGGGCACACTGGCTGCAATCAATGGCACAGTGGCTGCATTTGATGGGACACAGTGGCTGCATTTGATGGGGCACACTGGCTGCATTTGATGTTTCTTTTTTTTAGAATCAGTTTGCGCCCCCCCCCAAACAAATTTGAGCACCTCTGCCCCCCAGCACATATCTATCTCTCCCCTCTCTAGCACTAGCCCTCTCCTCAGGACATATCTGACCCCTACATTCTGTGCATAACACTCGCAATTCAGTTTGCTGCGGCGAGCTATGTGCCACATTACTACTCTCTTTCAGGCCACCAAAAGTGTTCCAGGTCTTTTACAATCTTATAGGGTATACCAAAAACTCCCCCCCCCCCCCCAAAAAAAAGCCACCACTAAAGTGTTCGAGTTTGGCTTGAAGAAAAGGTGGAAACCCTAGTATGCCTGGGTTAAACAGTACTAGAAGTTGGCCGCTGACTGGCTGGGCAGCGCTGCACTGCACTCTGAGAGTTATATTCTGGCCGCACTGAAGTTCCTGGCAGTGGGAGCAAACTATAACTCCCACCTACCAGGAGTCTCAGAGGTAGCCAGCATGTCACACGTGACCTGAGCGGTTGTGGGTTGGGACCGGGTGTTCTGTAATATTCTCCAACTCGTCAGATTCTCCAACAGAGTCTCCGGAGTTGCAGAGAAGACATGACTGAGATTCATCACCCCCCCCTTCCGAAGAGGCTGTGCAAAGAAAGTACCTAGCTGTAACACATACCCAGACCCTGACACACCCCCAGCTGATGGGGACGCCTGCGGTGGGGGGGACTCTGATGGGGACACATGCTGTGGGGGGGACTCTGGGGTCACCCACGGTGGGGGGACTCTGATGGGGACACCTGCTGTGGGGGGGACTCTGATGGGGACACCTGCTGTGGGGGGGACTCTGATGGGGACACCTGCTGTGGGGGGACTCTGATGGGGACACCTGCTGTGGGGTGTGAGGGGGAGGGGGGAGTAATAAGTATGTTGGATTTAGTTA
The DNA here is from genome assembly GCF_905171775.1 of Rana temporaria. NCBI lineage: Eukaryota > Metazoa > Chordata > Amphibia > Anura > Ranidae > Rana > Rana temporaria. The sequence goes on from NC_053489.1 coordinate 278,096,206, forward strand.
TTGTGCACTTTTTTATGTATATTATTGATTTTATGGTACAGTGGTGTTTTTTGCAAATGTTCAATTGTTGAAAATGTAAAAATGTTATGCACAGTATATGCAACAGCAGTATTTGCACTGTAAACATTTTTATTTATATAACGTGTGGGTGAACGTAAACTGTATCGCTATGCTGTGGTTCCTGTAGGCTTTGCGTGCGTGCGGGAGGGGGGGGGGGGCTGGTGTTTGGGGGGCCTCCATGTCCATTTTGCTTGGGGCCCCCAAATTCCTTCAAACGACCCTGTGTCCATTATCACCCTTATTATATATACTAGTGATGGAACATCTCATACAAGCAATTAGGGAAAATAAGGTATTAGCATTAAAGATAAAGGGCCAGATTCACGTAGCTCAGCGGATCTATAGATCCGCTCGATCTACGTGAATTAAGATCCGCTCCCGCAAGTTTAGGAGGCAAGTGGCTAATTCACAAACCACTTACCTCCAAACTTGCGACGGCGGATCCTAAATCCCCCAGCGGAATTCAAATTCCGCGGCTAGGGGAGTGTCATATTTAAATCAGGCGCGTTCCCGCGCCGATTTAAATGCGCAGGCGCCGTCCGCGAAATTGCCCGGCGTGCATTGCTCCCACTGACGTCGCTAGGACGTCAGTGGTTGCGACGCTTACGTAAACGACGTCCGTCCGTATTCGAAAACGACTTACGCAAACGACGTTAAAAAATTAAAATTCGACGCGGGAACGCCGGCTATACTTAACATTGGCTGCGCCTGATAAAAGAAAGGGTAAGTATACGACGGGTACGCCGCTACGGAAACGTCGTAAGAAAACTGCGTCGGGTCCGCGTACGTTCGTGAATTTGCGTATCTCACTGATTTACATATTATTTCTTGTAAATCAGCGGGAACGCCCCCGGCGCCATTTTTAAATTTAAAAATAGATCCGACAGTGTAACACAGTGTAACACTGTCGGATCTAGCCCTATCTATGCGTATCTGATTCTATGAATCAGGCGCATAGATAGGACCAGTTTACGTCAGAGATACGATGGTGTATCTGTAGATACACCGTCGTATCTCTTTGTGAATCTGGCCCAAAGAATATAAAACAGCAGTCTACGCAGATGACTTGTTAATATACGTGACCAACCCCATTAAAACAATACCTATCTTAATAAAAGATTTTAAAAGATTTGGGAAATTTTGTAGTTTTAAAGTTAAGTATGAAAAATCTGAAATGCTAAACGTATCATTAACAGAAAAAATACAAATTTTATTGCAGAAGGATTTTTCGTTTAAATGGCAACAAATAGCTATTAAGTATTTGGGAATTTATATTCCGAGAGACTTGAATAAATTACAAGAATTTAATTATAATGCGACTGTCCGAAAAGTAATAAAACTATTACAAAAATATGAAAAGGTAACATACTCGTGGATGGGGAGAATCAATATAATAAAAATAGATATATTGCCAAAATTGTTATACATCTTTCAAACAATTCCCCTAGTCATTCCGAAAAAAAAAATTGAATTAAGGAAAGCGATAGTAAGCTTTATATGGGCCAATAAAACACTGCGAATTAGAGGAGACTTTTTTATTAGAACCAAGAAAAATGGAGGGTTGGCATTTCCAGAATTCTCAAAATATCTACAAGCTAAATCCTTGACTAGGATTATAGACTGGGATTATAGACTGGTATCAGAATGGCAAGGATAAACAATAGGTTAAACTAGAAGAAGATATAATAGGAACAATTTTTGTAACAGCCACATTAAAAATATGGGATATAGAATTAAAAAAGGGGAACCTATCCACTATGATGGGACCAATGACCCCACTGTTCTCCAATCCAGAATTTCAGCCAGCCTTAGCAACCACAAAATACTTAAAATGGAACATATTGGAGAACGCAAGGGGCTCTCGCTCTGATGATCGTGGCGATACCTCACATGTGTGATTTGAACACTGTTTACATATGCGTGCGCAACTTCCATATGCGTTTTCTTTGCTGCGCAAGCTCGCGGGGATGGGGCGCTTTAAAAAAAAATATTATTTATTTTTATATTTTTACATTGTTTTTAAAAAAAATTATCATTTTTATTGCTGTCACAAGGAATGTAAACATCCCTTGTGACAGTAATAGTTGGGGACAAGTACTCTTTATGGAGGGATCGGCGGGTCTAAAACACCTCCAATCCCTCCTTTGCTCTTCAAAGTATTCAGATCACCGAAAACGGCTATTCAGAATACTGTAATTTGGCACCCTTGGCAGCCGAGTAAACCGGAAGTGACGTTGTGACGTCGCTTCTGTGTTTACATACAGGACACTGGAATGAAGCCGTTTCCAGCTTCGTCCCAGTCTCTGTCTAGACACCAGAAGAGGCGGATCGTAGATCAGGTCTCCTGGTGGGACGGAAGGCCCGATAAGAGCGGCGAGAGGGGTAAAAACCGAGTGGCTTTTAGCAGCATCGGTTGTTATCCCTGGAAAGCCGACCGCTGACTCTAAAAAACGGTACCGGGATGATGCCTGCAGCTGCGGGCATCATCCGGTATAACCCCCTAAACCTAAGGACGCATATGTGCGTACACTCGGCGGGAAGAGGTTTCACTTAATGTACCTAAATGGCTGCAGTTTTTCCTCACTGACTCTACACCAAGAACTAAGCAATCAAAGATCGCTTATCACTTAGTTCTGGGGTCTGCTCTGAACACAGGGTGATGACTATCTGGGAGGCTGCTGGCCAGGCATATGGGTGGATCCTGGCATTATTGTCAGAATCCCTGCAGAGCCTGGACCAGATGAGTGACGTCAGCCAACAGCGGGCTTTAACCAAAAGAGGCTTGGCCATACTTCTCCATTAAGTTTGACAAAAACTCTTTCCTGTGAAAAATACCCAGATTGGGGTGGTTTCCTCCTCACCAAAACAAGTGAGAAATGGCATCAATTCCACCGAACCAATAAGTCAGAACAGCAGCTTCCATCTAAACGTTCTCACTTGGATCATACGCTCAATTTAGCAAAACCTTAACCCTTTAACCACTTCAGCCTCGAAGATTTGGCTGCTCAATGACCAGGCCATTTTTTGCGATACGGCACTGCGTCGTTTTAACTGACAATTGTGCGATCGTGCGACACTGTACCCAAACAAAATGTATGCCTTTTTTATCTCCCAAATAGAGCTTTTGGTAGTATTTGATCACCTCTGCGGTTTTTTTGTTTTGCTCTATAAAAGAAGAGCGACAATTTAAAAAAAAACACTATCTTTTACTTTTTGCTATAATAAATATCCCAGATATTTGTCCCCAAAAAATGTTTTTCCTCCATTTAGGCCGATATGTATTCTTCTACATATTTTTGGTAAAACAAAATTACAATAAGTGTATATTGATTTGTTTGCGCAAAAGTTATAGCGTCTACAAAATAGGGGATAGATTTATGGAATTTTTTTTTTTTTACTAGTAATGGCGGTGGTCTGCAATTTTTATCAGGACTGCGATATTGCGGCGGACAAATTGGACACTTTTGAAACATTTTTGGGAGCATTGACATTTAAAGAGCGGTCAGTGTTATAAAAATGCATTGAATACTATATAAATGTCACTGAAAGGGAAGGGGTTAAATGTGTTCCCTAGTGTGTGTTCTACCTGTAGGCGGATGGGATTGTCTAAGAAGAGAGATAGATCGGGGTTCATACTTAGTATGAACACATGATCTGTCACTATATCCCCCGGAAGGAACTGGGATCTGTATGTTTACAGATCCCAGACAGACAGGCCAGATTTGACAGGGTGTGGTTCCCCTGGAGTAAGTACCGCCAAGCCCCATAGTCTTTACTGTAGAACAGGATAGTGGGGGGGCCTAGGCCAAGATAAATGACTCCTATTTTGGATTCCTGACCTTTAATTTTTTCCTTTTTTCTCTTCTCCCCATCCTCCCCCCTCCTCTTCCTTATTTTATTTAAATAAAATAATTACTCTAATTTATTTCTCTTCTTCCCCCTCCTTTTTTCTCTTTTTTATGTCCAATGATTACATTTATGGATACAAATGGAACGCCCTGGAGCCTCTCTCTTCTTGACACCGATGTGGGAGCAATGTAAAGTAATTCCTAACCTCCTTTGATGTTATGTGCCCTATATATACCCCAAGGTATTTGCTGAGTGGCATGTTCAGTTCATGGAATATTAAAATTGTTGCCACTAGTTTATGGAATTTTTTTTACACAAAGTTGTCACTTAAATTATATATTGCTCACATCTGCCATGGGTATATTTGAAATACATGCCAACATACATTGTGCTGCTTCTCCTGAGTATGGGGATACCACATATGTGAGCCTAGCCGCATACGGGTGCCGAAAACCAATCACCGCCTTCAGAATAGCAAAAAAGGCCTGGTCAGGGAGTCAAGTGGTTAAGAAAATAAACTCCATTCAAGTATGCTTTCCTAACTCAAAAAAGTACCTACAATTGCTCTCATCCTCCAAATCTCCCCAAAAAATGTTATAGAGTGGCTACGTTCATTCTTCAGTAAAAGGAAAGGTTCAGGAGCTCATGAAGGATGTTACAAGGAGGCAGAAAAACAACGTTAGAAATTATTTTATGAACGTTGGATTACAAGGCTATTAGGTTGTAGATGTGTATAAATAAGGAACATTGTTTAAGGTCACCTTGTGAAATTTTGTGCGTTCTAGGTACAGTGGGCCAGATTCACGTAGAGCGGCGCATATTTAGTTTGTCGTAACGCATGTCATTTACGTTACGGCGGCTTAATTTTGTGACGTAAGTGCCGTATCCACAGAGTATTTGCGCCCAAATTTGCGCCAGCGTAACGTAAATTCCGAGGCATAAGGCGGGGTAATTGAAAGTGGGAAGGAAGTGGGCGTGCTCCATTGAAATGAGCCGTGACCCCATGCAAATGAAGGGCCGGCCGTACTGCGCATGCGCGCATGAATATGCACCTCACTGGGCATGCTCAGAACTCGGCCCGGCGCAATCAGTGAGATAGAAAATAGGCCAAGCATACTTAGTGAGATACGCCCTGTGTATAAATAGCCCCAGACAAACGCCCTTCCATTGTAAAAGTACATCCCTGTGTTCCCCTTCCTGAAGTAAGGTGCTTTTGTTCTGTTGTCTGTGGCTGTTTGTTGGTTAGTGTAGTAGTGCTAGAGTAAAGATTTATTGAAGTAGGAGATTGTAGTAGGTGTTTGTTTTTTCTGAGTGTTTTTTGTGTCTGTTTTTTCTGTGTGTTTTTTTGAATTTGTATTAGCTGTCTGTTTGTGCGGTTTGATTTTGGTGTCTGGTTTTTGGTGTCTGGTTTTTGCTGTCTGATTTTTGTGTTTGTTTGTTCTGTGTCTTTTTGTGTCTGTTTGTTCTGTCTGATTTTTGTGTCTGTTTGGTGCTGAGTGCTGTGTGGTTATATGGCACCAAAGAGGAGAAAGCTCAACTTCTCGGTGCATGAGAAGCAAATCCTTGCTAGGGCGATCACCCGATATGGGCGATATTTGCATGGCCCTGAGAGCTGGGACATCCCCCTGGCCAGGAAAAAGGCGACCCTTCAGCAGATTACTGATGAGATCAATGCGGGGGGGGGTGAGACGAGGACCACCAGTGGGATCGCAAAGAAGATCAATGATCTGAGGAGCCTGGTCCGTGATTAGCTGGCCAAGATAAATGCCCATGCCAGGGGCACTGGCGGGGGACCACCTTGCACCAGGTGGACAGATGAGGAGCGTGCAGTGGCCCAGTGCTTCCACAGCCAGCAAGTGGTGGGCCTGCCTGGCTTTGACTCCGATGAGGCCGTGAGGACAGGTAATTTTTTTTTCTATCTGGCGAGTAGCATGTGTGTGTGGGGGGGGGAAGGGAATATGTGCCAAGTGTGTGGATCCTCCAACCTGTGTATGTTTTGTGTCATCCACAGATGGCCAGGAGGTTGCTGGGCCATCAGGCCAGTCTGCTCCATCCCCCGGACAACAGGCTGCTGAAGAGCCCCAAGAAAGGCAGGAGTCCCCAGGGCAGGGGAGTGGCCACAACTCACCTCATGAGGAGGTTGAGGGGGAGGAGGATGAGGGGGGGAGGTTGAGGATGATCGGATGGACCTTGCCAGGGAAATCCTTGGGCTTTTGGATGTGGCTCCCCTTGTGGCTGACAGCAGTCAGGCCTCCATCAGGGGTAGCCCCTCCCACTCCTCCCCCAACAGGGCTCCCCCCCAAGGGTCTCTCTCTCCCCTCCTCCCAGGCCACAAGCCTCATCTGCAGGCAGGAAGGCCACCCAGAAGACCAGGGGGGTGGCCGAGTGTCTGCCTGCAAATCTTAGGAGGGACCAGGCCCGTCAGACCCACAATCTGGGTCAGGTCACCCGGACTTTGGCGCAGATGGAGGACAGCCTGGGCTCCATAAAAGACTCCCTGAATGATGTGGGCACAAACTCGTTGGCGGTCATAACTTGTTTTTGTGACCTGCAGACCGCCACAGCAGGCGTGGCCCTGGAGGTGAGTGCCCTGACCCAGGCTGGCCACGCCAATACAGCAGCCCTCACTGTGGGCCTGAACAGGATAGCCGTGGCTTTGGAGGGCAGGCCAGCAGGTGGACAGCCACCAGGGGAGGCTCCTCCTTCCCCTGCTTCCCCCCCATGAGTCTCCCCTGAGGGCCCGTGGCCGTGGCCGGCCCAGGCGTAGCTCACGCCGCCGTTAATTTTGGGTCTACTTTTGATTATATATTTTTATTTTTTTGGAATTCTACTGTGATTATGATTTGTTATATTTGTGTGAATGATGTATGAATGTGGGGGTGACATTCCTGCTGAAAAAAGGGTGTCACCCTAATTTTTGGTGGAGTAGGGATCCCCAGGACCAGGGAGAAGTGATCCCAGGTCCATGTGAATGGTGTATGAATGCACAGTTACATAATTGGAGCCTTGGCAGGGCGTTGCTGCTCCCTAGTACCATGCGGGGTACTTCGGTCTGATCCAATTCGATGAGGATGTGGGGTGTGTGTGCTAGGGACCACAGTGGTGTGCATGCATGCATTCTCATTGTGCCATGTTTAATGTGTGTGTTTACTGTGCAAAGATGCCTTCTGCGAGGCGGCTCCTGGCTGCTGTTCCCTCAGTAGACCGGGTAGAGTTGGTCAGGGGGGTATTGTCTGGTTGGGGGGTCAGGTCATCACGTATGTCAATCTCCAGGCCCCTTCTCACTGCGAAGTTGTGCAGCATGCAACATGCACCGATGATCTGGCACAAAAAGTTTGGGGAATACAACAGGGTACCCCCAGACTTATCCAGGCATCGGAAACGGGACTTCAGGAGGCCAAATGTGCGTTCCACCACTCCACGGGTACGTGCGTGTGCTTCATTGTATCTTTCCTCTCCTGGGGTTTGGGGGTTCCGGAATGGAGTCATGAGATGGGGTCCAAGTGCATATGCAGAGTCACCTGGAAGGGAAAAGACAGGAGGATGTTAGTCATGCATGTGCCCCTCGTGATGTCTGCATCATGGGGGGGGACAGTCATACCTGACACCCATGTCACTCACCAACCAGCCAGCTGTCCCCATACACGTTCTGTTCAAATTCTCTTGGGATGTTGCTTTGACGGTGTATGAAGCTGTCATGGCTGGATCCTGGGTGTTTGGCACGGACGTGCCATATGAGGTATTGGGCATCGACTATCACCTGTACATTGATTGAATGCCAATGCTTCCGATTGCGGTACATGTGCTCTGTCTCATGGGGGGGCTGTAGTGCCACATGTGTGCAATCAATGGCCCCCACGGTGCGTGGGAATCTGGCAATTTTGTAGAAATCTGTCATTGTCTTCATCCGCACGTCCTCCTGGGTGGGTTTGATGATTTGGTTGGCCATGCGTCGCAGGATTGCAGGGACAACCTGGTGCACACATCTGCTAATGGAGGATTGTGACATCCCAGCCAACAATCCACTTGTGCGCTGAAAAGAGCCAGTGGCAAGGAAATGGAGTGTTGCCACTACCTTGACCAGTGGCTCCAGTGCATGTGAGCGGTGTGTTGGGCTGGTGATGTCATCCTGCAGGGTTGTGGTTAATTCCATGATGGCTTCAGGGGGGAATCTGAAGTTGCTATACACCTCAGAAACAGCCATGCCAAACACATCTAGGCGTGTGCGGTATATCCTCTCCTGTGCCCTCCTACACCTCCTCCTCCGTTCCCTCCTCCTTCTGCGTTCCTCTAAAGTCACTAGTATAGCTATGAGCATGGATGCCCCTGGCATGTTGGCATACAGATTGTTGTCCTGCAAGTGTGTGTGCTCAGCTCTTCCCTAACGGTGTTGCTTTAGCTGACCTGTACACGGCTGGTGCAAAATTAAGGCACCTTTTATAAGGTGTAATTTTCCGCCGGGAAACTAGCAGATGCGCACAGGGCGTAGCCTACGCCGCACAAGCGTACTTTTGTAGATTGCCGTATCTCCCTTATTTGCATATTTGACTAGCAAATCAATGGTGTGTCTAGCGTATTTTGCGCTCCAAGATGCGCCGGTGTAATCGTTTTACGTCGGACGGAAAAAAATGTTTTTCAGGCGTATCTCGTTTTGAGGATACGGCGCATAGATACGCGGGACGCATTTTTGAATTACGCTGCGCATCTCTAGATACGTCGGCGTAAGTGCTTTGTGAATCTGGCCCAGTGTCTTTATTTTCTTCATGAGAAATCCAGCCCTGAGGCAACACCTATCTAGGAAATTGATGGTTTAGAATACTTATTTCATAAACCTGGCATTTGATGCTGGTTACCACTAGAGGGAGCTCAAGATCTAAAGTTGATTTATCTGTGCTCAAAACTGAAATATCATTTTTTAAACCGGAACTTTCTTTTTAGTTAAAGCTGTAGTGTAGGTGATTATTTTTTCTGATGATAATGTGGCAGATGGGAATGAGATATTCAAATTGTATCAAACACAGACAGTATCTAACATTAGGTGTCCATGTGCCTCTAAATGTTATCAGAAACTGGACCTCAAATAGAATGCATCCTGCATCAGGTCTTTATCAGGGCAAATTACTATTGAGAGCAGTGGCAGCTGGTGGGTTCTTCTTTTGGGGAGTGGCAAATAAACAACCCCCCCCCCCCTCACGTGGGCAGTCCGCCACTTACCGGGCAGTGATGTCCTCTCTTCTCTCCCTGAGTGCAGGCAGTGGCGGCTCCGGTGTCGGCTCCTAATGCTTTCTCCGCCGTGTGTCTCCTCTTCCACCAAAGCACTAGGCAGCCAATAGGATAACCTCACGCTTTGGCCAATCGGGAAACAGGGTTATGACCTGTCTCCTGATTGGCAGAGAGCACTGATCGGAGTGTTCTTAGGGTGGTGGGGCCGTCCCCCTGTCAGAGCACAAAAGCTTGGGGGATCTCTGCACTATCTTTGCATGGTTTGTCAGCTTCGGTCGGAGGCGCTGTACTGTTTTTTTTTTTTCGTTCAACCCTCCGGGCTTTAGGTTTTGACTAAAAACATATCAAAAAGACTAAAACATATCAAAAAGACTAAAAAAAAAAACAGCCTTTGCACTGCAATTAGCTGAAATAGAAATTGTGTTGGATTTAACATCTGTGCTTTATTGAAGAGTTATGCTGCCTGTGGATGGTGCCAAGTCAGCAGATGACTATACAGACAGGGTCTAAGGACATATGTCAATACATAAAGCCGCATTTGAACCAGAACAAGGAGGTTTCATGATTCTTGGTTTAAGGATTGCAGAACAAACGTTAAGGGTGTCACTGCAGATAACATGTAGTGGTTGTCCCCAGGGGCGGACTGACAACTTATGGGGCCCCCAGGCAATAGAAGATTATGGGGCCCCTGGGCTTACAGATGGCCACCACGCCAGGAGGCAGTGCAGAGGCTGGGCAGCTAAAATCTCGGGATTTTCACATCAAAAGCATGTCGGTTTCGGACATAACAGGGACAGATTAAAAAAAACATAGATTTTTTACATACTGTCCCTGGTTTTACTGAGCCTGGCAACCCTGATGGGGCCCCCTAGTGGCATGGGGCCCCTCGGGCAGTGCCCGAGTTACTCAATGGTCAGTCCGCCCCTGGTTGTCCCTGAACTTAAACTAAAAACACAAGTCACTTCACTGAACAGCAATGTAAAGGGTGTGACTGCACTGTACACATATTTAACTGGTGTCAGCGCACTTACCAGCCATATAATGGGTGTCACTGCACTGGCTACACATGTAACTGGAGTCACCACACTGGCCACAATGCAATAGGTGTGTCCATAATAACCACAGTGTAACGGGTGTGTTGTATTAAACACAATGTTAAAAATATAATCACACTGATAAAAATGTAATGGGTGTCATCACACTAACCACACATGTAATGGGTGTCACTACACTGACCGCAATGCCTTGGTTGTCATTGCACTAAGCACAGTGTGATGGGTGTAAACGTGCACTGAGCATCCATGTAGCAGGTGTCAATACATGGATTTGCACTTCACTGATCATGGTGTAACACATATTACTGCACCTAAACAGGTGTCACTGCACTGACTACATGTAATATTCTCACAACTATGATCACAAACTCACATCACCCCACCAATTATATCACCGCTTGGACCAACACGTGTCACTGCACAATAATGGTTATCATCACAGTGACCATCATAAAAAGTGAAAAAAACAAGCTTACACAAAAAACAACACAGTGTTCTCTTGAGATCAATTTCTGAGTTTTATCTGAAAGTATGTGGAGACTATATGTATGTGAGTCATTCTGTTCCTGATTTTCACCATGTGATGGCGATCTTGTCTTGCTATTTGAATTTACTGTTTAGATTTGTTTTCTATGCAAACTTTTTATTGGAATAATCATATCTTACTTTTTCATTGCCAGACACATTTTGCACACGAATTTAAGGTGATAATTAACCCACAAATAAAAAAAAAGTGATGTATTGCAGCTTAGCAATCCTTAGAGGTGGTGGCCATGTTTTAGTTTTCTTTTTCCTTTATTTCACCTTTGGACAGCAACGGAAGCTGCACATTGACTAACATATTTAAAGCACATAGGGGCAGATCCAGAAAGAAATACATTGGCGCAGCATATCAGAGATACACTACGCCGCCGTACCTTACCTGGCGCATTTTCGAATCCTCAGCGAGTTCTCGCCGTAAGTTACGGCGGCGTAGTGTATTTCTGGCGGCGTATTTTAAATTGGCCGGGTTTCATTTAAATGAAGCATGTCCCCGCGCCAAATGAAATGCGCATGCGTCGTTCCTAAATTTCCCGCCGTGCATTGCGCTAAATAACGTCGCAACGACGTCAATTTTGAACGTAGACGTGAGTTACGTCCATCCCTATTCACGGACGACTTACGCAAAAAAAAATTCAAATTTCGACGCGGGAACGACGGCCATACTTAACATGGCAAGTCTATCTATACGCCGCAAAATACCAGCTTTAACTATACGCCGGAAAAAGCCGACTACAGACGACTTTAGAAAATGCGACGGCCGCGCGTACGTTCGTGGATCGTCGTAAATCGCTAATTTGCATACCCGACGCGAAAAACTACGTGAACGCCACCCATCGGACGCCGAAGTATTGCATCTTAGATCCAAAGGCGTACGAAGACGTTTCAAAACGATTCAAAACAACGATACGACGTGGGAAATTTGAAAGTACGCCGGCGTATCAGTAGATACGTCGGTGTACTTCGTCTGTGGATCTGGCCCATAGTTTTTTTTTTTTTTTTTTTTTGGATAAAGGTTTTACAAAGTGGATAAAAGCTGACCATTGTAATCACCTCTGTCAGTGGTAAATTGTTTATCTCAACCCTCTAACTGCTGTTTTGTCTGGACAGCTTGATCTGGTAAAGGAAGTTGAAAAATAACACTTACTAGCTGGATCACCAGAGGAAAATGAAGGATAAAAAACAAAGTGAATACAACCATCATAGCTAAGAATCGGTTAGCTTCCTTTTATTAAATGTTTATTTTGGGTCTAATACTGTCTTAAAGTGGCATTAAACCCAAAACAAAACAAATGTGATATATTTCAGCTTACTAACCATTAGATGCGGTGGCTGCATTCATTTTTAGTTTTTTTTTATTAGGCATTTCCACCCTGTTTTCACCTAGTAATCTAGCCAGTAACACACCATCTGAATTAAGCCTCTGACTTTTCCAAGGATTTTTGACTGAAGGGGCGTTGGCCGTGAATTTGGTATGCATACACACGGCAGAACTTTTTCAGCCAACATTCACCAAACCACATGTTTTTTCAGCTCTTTACCGCCACCCTTTGGGCAACTTCTGTTATTGTTGGCTGGTGTTTAGCATTGGTTCGGAGCATGCGTGTTTGTACTTTGGATTTAAGTCCGATGGATTTGTGTACACACGATCGGATGATCCAACGGAAAACAAATGTTTTGTTGGAAAATTTGAGAGCATGCACAGCCAACATTTGTTGTCGGAAAGTGACATTTTGGGATGAATTAAGGGAGATTATTTTTCGTTATTTGTGTAGGTAGAATGAAATTTATTTCATAGCTAAGTTTTTATAGTTAGTAATATTTACTTTGCTTCATCTTCAGGAAATATACATTAAAGGGGTTTTAAACCCTCGTGTTTTTTCACCTTAATTCACCTTAATGCATCCTATGATTGATGATATGACAAGGGGTGGGGTCACCCGGTGAGATCTCCATAAGTCCGTGGGAGCCAAGCGTTGGGTGCGAACCAAGTTTTTTTTTAACTTGCGGGTCTGCTGTTCATTGTGATTAATGCTGGATTTACATCAAGGGACTTTTTGGGGGGCGGCTTTTCTTAATAAAGGATTGTCAAAAACATTCTTTTTTTTTACTTTGCCCATTTTTACTTCATGCTCATTCACATAGGGTGAGGCAGAGATCTAGGGTCCACTTTGTTAAAGGGGGCTTCCAGATTCTGATAAATCACCCCCTGCACCTCCACAACCCCAGGGCCAGGGTTGTGGGGAAGAGAACTTTGTCCTCATCAACATGGGGGCTCCCCCCTCCAAAGAATCCCCTCCATGTGGCATGTGGCCTAGTATATTTCACTCACTCACTTGTCCCCCTCTTTCCTGGCCAGCCAGGCTGTGTGCTGGCCAGGAAAGGCGGGGACAAGCCACTGACAGCAGATGACGCTGCTGTGGACGCTAACGGCTGCTGACTCCTTGACAACCAGCTGAAATTAACTACATTCTTTATTTATTGCATGCCTGGAATAGTACTATTACTCCTTTAGTGAATTAACTTTAATAAATACCGCATAAAGGGATAGTCAATTGACATTTTCTTTAAGTGAAAATTTATTCTGCTACATGTCTTTGGTAAAAAAAATCAGTTAAGTGTATAATACTTGTTTTGTGTGATCACGTACATATGTACGCAGAGAATCATGTACAGATGTGTGCAGATGATCATTGGGACATATGATTTTACTGGGACATATGTGGTGGACAGGTGTTTTTACTGTGTGGGGACATTTGTGTGGTGACCATAGGCATGCACACAGGGTGTGCCCAGGCACACCCTAATCACCCTGTGCAGCACAGATTTCCCCTACTGCCTTGGTTACTCTCCCCTTCCCCTTCCCCTTGCAGCACTTCCGGCTTCCCTACTCTACTCTCCCTCTGGCTACTGCTGCAGGGATGTTTTAAGATGAGTGGGGGAAGGGGACGGTAAATATGTAACTTAACGGCCCCTTCCCTTTCATCATGCCCTTTCATCATGAGTAATCGGTAGTATGTGTTTGAGCTTTGGGGTGCACACCCTAATGCCCTAATGCATTAGGGTGTGTCTGGATCCAAGAGGTGGACAGGCACCAACAAGAGTAAGGGGCCACTTGGCGCTGTGTATTTTAATTTTTTTTTATTAAAAACGTTATTATACTATGGCGGTCCTTTCTCTTCTCTGTTTTGCTTCATGTTAATGAAGTCTGGCTGGCTGAATGAAGGGACTAAGAGCCGCGCATGAAGTCCAAGGCTTGTTTTACACGCTATTTTTGACCTCTTTTTAAGTAAACAGGTCAACACCATTTGGTAAGGTGCCATCCTTGAGCACTTTTGGGGTAATCTTTCGTTTTGGTGTAGGTGGAAACCTTGTATAGTGGATTTGAATCAGCCTTCGAGCACAAGCTATACTGAGCACTAGCACTTTATTAATGGACCTTTTTGCACATTTATTAATACGTTTGTTTTTTTTTTGTATATTTATCACTATTAATCACCCCATGTGTTTGGGGGTTATTCAAATTATTCACACTGTTTGTTATTCCATTTAAGTTATTGTTGGTCACGATTGCAATCATTTTTGCACTATCTTTATGAATACTTGGCTATATTTAACACTTGCAGCGCCCCCTAGTTTCCACTTTACCAAAAATCCTTGTAATGTAAGTAAGGGATGGAAAGACACTATGAGGAAAAGTCTTTCCTTTCTATGTCACTGTAAAACAGAATTATTACAGGGATCTCCAAACTCTTAAGCTAATTGATCCCTTCAAGAAGTTTCACATTATTTATCATATTGAATGTTTCATGGCATCATTACACATTATAGACACATAGGCATTGTTTTATTGCCTATTGTTATGCTTCCCAGAGTTTACAGTGGATGTATTCACTGTCCTTCCTACAGAGATTGAGGTGAGGGGAGTACATTCAGTACAAGAATTGAGTCCACATGTACTATATATCCATTCTGAAAGTAGGTGGAAACTGGAAAGAGTCACAAGGCAAAGCACACTGGTAAACAGAGGCATAGCTTGAAGCTTGTGGGTCCTGATGCAAAAGTTGACCAGGGGCCCCCCATTCCACCTTTCACTTCACTCTGAGCTGTGACGAAAGCAGTGAGCTTATATATAAAAGAAGAAACTCAGAGTGCCGTACTGGGACCCGCTCGAGGTGGGCGAGTTCTCTGACTTTCAGATTACATACAAGCCCACGGCTTTCACCCCGCAGGTCAGAATGCAGCCCTTCTGCCCCCACCTTGTGTGCACTGTTGAGCAGCGAGGGGAAGGGCTGTACTGGGCTGGAAGGTGGGCTGAGCATAGAGTGCACCACTTGGACAAAGGGCTTGCCCCATCACCCTGTGTGAATATAATCGGAAACTCAGAGGGCCCAGGACCTACGCATGACACGGCAAGCTCTTTTCTCCGGCGACACAGTCAAAAACTTAACATGACAGAGATGCTACAGGGGCCCCTGGAGCATGGCAGGGTCATCGTTGTGATTCCAGTGAACCCTCTAGCTTTGCCTATAGTGGACTGTGTCAGTTGCTTTTTTATTTTTATTTTTTTAACAATTTTCTTTTATAATTTTCTTTTTATTATTTTTTTTACAATTTTTTTTAACAGCCCTGTTGGGGGGTCTCAGTTTTTAGACAGAAGGGAAATGACGGCACTGATTCTTAAATTTCTTTCTCTGCAGCCTCAGCTGCAGTGAAGATGAATAAACAGGGAGCTCTGTACAGAGGCTCCTGCTCATTCATAAACTGAAGCATAGCAACAACGATCGACTATGCTTCATTTATGAATGAACACAATGAGTAATTGGGACCGATCACTCATTGTGTTCATCCAGAAAAGGAAGGGACTGCTAAATTACATATTCACCAGTCACTTCCCTCACTCTCCTTCCTGAAGATCCACAGCAGTTGCCGGTGGGATAGGATAGGAGGTAAACAGGCATAACTGTGGGGGTTCACACAGGGGGGCCTGAGCAGCAGAGGGGGATCCAATAGCAGACAGGTGAAGGGAGACATTTACAAGTACCGATACCCTGAATGGCTA
Source organism: Rana temporaria (assembly GCF_905171775.1). Taxonomy (NCBI): domain Eukaryota; kingdom Metazoa; phylum Chordata; class Amphibia; order Anura; family Ranidae; genus Rana; species Rana temporaria. The sequence continues at coordinate 278,111,995 of NC_053489.1, forward strand.
AATGCCACAGAGAGAGGAGGAGAAGCATTTTTCAGCTGCTGCATGGAGAGCCATTCAGGGCATTGGTATTTGTAAATGCCACACTGATCACCCCCCTAGTGTCCACTGTTTCCCCCTGCGGGTGTTTTCTCTGCGTTCACCTGCCGAGCGGTGATGAAAAAATGCAACACGCTTGCAGTTTTCCACACCGCTTTCAAACCTAATGTGACAGGAAGGCTTCACTGACCCCCTGGAGCATGGGCAGGGTCGCATTTGTGACCCCTGAGGGTACGCTAGTGCTGGAAAACAAGGCCAGTAACAAAATACAGCTGGAACTTAAATAAGTGTATGCCCAGGCAAATCCATACTACTATGTAGTCAAATTTAAACTTTCTGGCTGAGGACGGAGAATGGAACGTTTTGCATCAAGAGTTAGCATTTTCTCTCATTATACTAACATTTTTCAGCCAATGCCATTGCTTTGAGGCTGATTTAAACTGGGTTTCCTGTAAAGCATATTGGTGGTGTTAGGTCTCTGGCGGTCTTTGGCAAGAAGATTTTTAGGTGTTTTAATTGACTATCGATGCACGATTGCCAACAACTATTCGAAGCTGTTAGTATAATCTAGTGGTATCAACCTACTTATGATGTTACAATAAATGTATTATCAATACCGCATAAAATGTTGCAACACAAGTGTATATAAAAAGATAATCCAACATTAACAGGTGTAACAACATTTAGTCCACGTTTCCACTATTGCGACCCCAAAGTCACGCAATTTAGAGCGCGACTTTGGAGTGCAACTTTGATGCGACTTTAAGTGCAGCTTTGATCCAACTTTACACTCTCTGGATCAAAGTCGCATTAAAAGTCACATCAAAGTAGTGCAGGCACCTTTTCAAAGTCACATAGATTGGAACGGGTTCCATTGAAATCAATGGGCTGTGACTTGTCATGCGCCTTTGTGTCCAAAGTCGCATGACAAGTCACACTCCTAGAAATGTAGACTTAAAGGAAATAAAGACTTGTATCAACATTCACAAACTCTCTGATTACTGCAGGAGAACTACTCTATATCAGTGGTCCCCAACCTTTTTGGCACCGGGGACCGGCTGCATGGAAGAAAATTTTCCAAGGCCCGGTTGGGGATGGCATGCGGGGGGTAATCGATTTTTCGCGGGCAATTTGTCAGCGCATTATTTCTATTTATTACATTGTAGTAAAAAATAAAGTTAAACCCACCATAATGCAGAATCAGTGGGAGCTTTGAGTGTGTCACTTGCCATGCTGCCTGCCACCAGATGCGGATTGTCACTTGCCATGCTGCCTGCCACCAGATGCGGATTGTCACTTGCCATGCTGCCTGCCACCAGATGTGGTAAGGCCCCAACAGATGAAGCTAGTGCCCCCACTAGGCCCTGCTCACACTCACCCTGTCACTGGTAGTGTTGTCCTACTCTGGGCTCCCCCATTAACAGTACTATCATCTGCCCCTATTTATATCATAACCCCACATTACAGTCCTCAGTCCCCCCCACACATTATAGTCCTCAGCCTTCCCCCCCCACACATTACAGTCCTCAGCCTTCCCCCCCCCCCACACATTACAGTCCTCAGCCTTCCCCCCCCCCACACACATTACAGTCCTCAGCCTCCCCCCCCCCACACATTACAGTCCTCAGCCTTTCCCCCCCCCCCCACACATTACAGTCCTCAGCCTTCCCCCCCACACATTACAGTCCTCGGTTCCGTCCCCCACACATTACAGTCCTTGGTTCCGTCCCCCACACATTACAGTCCTTGGTTCCGTCCCCCACACATTACAGTCCTTGGTTCCGTCCCCCACACATTACAGTCCTCGGTTCCGTCCCCCACACATTACAGTCCTCGGTTCCATCCCCCACACATTACAGTCCTCGGTTCCATCCCCCACACTTAGGGACAGATCAGAGGGAGGCACAGCATGAGGAGAAAAGTTGCAGGGAGGGAGGCGGGACAGTTCTGGATGGAGGGCCGAGGTAACAAACAGGTGATTGGCTGCTAGGATGAAGGACAGTCCTGGCAGCCAATCACCTGTTTGATAACCTCGGGCAGCTCCGCCCTCCACCCAGAATTGTTCCGCCTCCCGCTGTCGGCTCTATGAGCGACGCAGGAGGAAGAAAAGTCTCCTTGCGGTCCGAATGGCAGAGTGCCGCGGTTAGGGTTGCCACCTTTTCTGCAAGCCAAACCCGAACACTTTTGCGGCGCCAATTTTTTTGTAGTACATACTATAGGATTGATAAATACCTGGGACACCTTGTGGGTTAACTCAAAGAGAGTAGTAATCAGAATGGACAGTGTCAGTAGGGCAGTGGACAGTGTCAGTAGGGCAGTGGACGGTGTCAGTAGGGCAGAGGACGGTGTCAGTAGGGCAGAGGACGGTGTCAGTAGGGCAGAGGACGGTGTCAGTAGGGCAGAGGACGGTGTCAGTAGAGCAGTGGACGGTGTCAGTAGAGCAGAGGGCGGTGTCAGTAGAGCAGAGGGCGGTGTCAGTAGGGCAGAGGGCGGTGTCAGTAGGGCAGAGGGCGGTGTCAGTAGGGCAGTGGATGGTGTCAGCAGCATTGTACCTCCATCCAGATCAGACAGTGCCTGTGCCCCCCCCCCCCCCCAATAGAAACCTCCATTAAAGCTGGACAACAAAAAAAAACTTACCTTCCATGAGCCACTGCAAATATGTTTATGTGAACCTGTTAGGGGGCGCAGTCTGTAATATCATGCAAAAGCGTCCCAGTCCAGTGGCCCTCCATTCACTGTCTCTGGTGGCGCCGGCGGCTGGGTGGGAGAGAGAGCACAGACAGTGCTGTATGACCCAGCCGCAGGATATTAGCCCCCCTGGAGCCGGAGGAAGAAGGGGGGTGCATGTTGTTTGGGGGTAGCTGACAGAGGAGGAGTGGGGGGTGACCGAGAGGAGGAGTGGGGGGTGACCGAGAGGAGTAGTGGGGGTGACCGAGAGGAGGAGTGGGGGTGACTGAGAGGAGGAGTGGGGGGAGGGAGGTGACAGAGAGGAGGAGAGGGGGGTGACAGAGGAGGAGAGGGGGGTGACAGAGGAGGAGAGGGGGGTGACAGAGGAGGAGAGGGGGGTGACAGAGGAGGAGGAGGGGGGTTACAGAGAGGGGGGTGACAGAGGAGGAGGAGGGGGGTTACAGAGAGGGGGGTGACAGAGGAGGAGGAGGGGGGTTACAGAGAGGGGGGTGACAGAGGAGGAGGAGGGGGGTTACAGAGAGGGGGTGACAGAGGAGGAGGGGGGTGACAGAAAGGAGGGAGGGGGGTGACACAGTAGGAGGGGGGTGACGGAGGAGGAGGGGGTGATAGAAGAGGAGGAGGGGGTGACAGAGGAGGAGGAGGGGTTACAGAGAGGAGGGGGGGTTATAGAGAGGGGGGTTACAGAGAGGAGGAGGGGGGTGACAGAGGAGGAGGAGGGGGTGACAGAGGAGGAGGAGGGGGGTGACAGAGGAGGAGGAGGGGGGTGACAGAGGAGGAGGAGGGGGGTGACAGAGGAGGAGGAGGAGGAGGAGGGTGACAGAGGAGGAGGAGGGGGGTGGGTGACAGAGGAGGAGGGGGGTTACAGAAAGGGGGGGTGACAGAGGAGGAGGGGTGGCAGAGGAGGAGGGGGGGGTTACAGAGAGGGGGGTGACAGAGGAGGAGGGGGGTTACAGAGAGGGGGTGACAGAGGAGGAGGGGGGTGACAGAAAGGAGGGAGGGGGTGACAGAAAGGAGGAGGGGGGGTGACACAGTAGGAGGGGGTGACGGAGGAGGAGGGGGTGACAGAAGAGGAGGAGGGGGTGACAGAGGAGGAGGAGGGGTTACAGAGAGGAGGAGGGGTTATAGAGAGGGGGGTTACAGAGAGGAGGAGGGGGGTGACAGAGGAGGAGGAGGGGGTGACAGAGGAGGAGGAGGAGGAGGGGGGTGACAGAGGAGGAGGAGGAGGGTGACAGAGGAGGAGGAGGAGGGTGACAGAGGAGGAGGAGGGGGGTGGGTGACAGAGGAGGAGGGGGGTTACAGAAAGGGGGGGTGACAGAGGAGGAGGGGTGGCAGAGGAGGAGGGGGGTTACAGAGAGGGGGGTGACAAAGGAGGAGGGGGGGTGGCAGAGGAGGAGGGGGGTGACAGAGAGGGGGGTGACAGAGGAGGAGGGGGGGGGGTGATTGATAGGAAGGGGGCTGACTGCCGCTGACAGAGCAGATGAGAGCGACCTTAGGACTGGAGACTCACAGCGTGAGGCAGGACTCGGGAAGGGGTAGCCGACGGGGGTTGTCTGACAGAGGGGGGGGGGAGTAGCTGAGTAAGCTGACAGAGAAGGGCAGATGAAAAAGATACCTCAGTGAGGAGACATATCGGAGCACACGCCAGGCAAGGGGCGGGGCTACGGGCGGCCGCGATCAACCACAGTCAAACTCCAGCCCCGCTCCAATCACGGACCCTCGTAATCTCGTGTGCGCTGCTCGCAAGTGACCTATTCAGCCAATCACAGGCTGAATAGGTATGCCTGCCGCTCGCCGCTGAGCCCGGCTCAGATGCGGAGCGCACAGGCATTACTGTGTGTGTGACGTGACCCTGTAATACTGATGGCGGTCGCGGGAATCGGGTTGCCCCGGTTATATGTGCCCGGGTTTCAGGCGGGTCAAAAATGGACAGGTGGCAACCCTAGCCCGCGGTCCGCATGTGGGGCTCTCTCATGCCGCCTGCTCGCGGCCCGGCTGCAGAAGTGCCGCGGCCCGGTAGTGGGCCGCGGACCGGGGGTTGGGGAACACTGCTCTATATGACCAAACAGAAGTAAGAGGTGGTGTGTCCTAGGAAAATAAATACTGTACCTATACCTAAAAGAAGGCATGTCATTGTAGAACCCTTAAAGAAAGCCTATATCCTAATAGAAGAAATGGATTTAGCAGACTGTGATGTAGAAAAAAAGTATGTGATTTTAATGAGCATTTATGTGTACAAGGCAAACATGGGATACCGTACAGGTATGACTTCTGTATAAACAATAAGTATATGGGTACAACCTTTTGGTTTACCTGGATTAAAGTAAAGTCAAGCTTTTGTTTGAGGGAAAAAAATGGTAAAAACACAATTTTTTTTTGCCATCTGTGTCCTATTGGGTGATTTCCTTGACTTTTTGTCACAAGGATCCATCAAAATGTGAGCATAGATCACTATAAAAGTAGGGAAATCCTCTCAGATGTTTGATCTCTATTCCTTTTCCAGTGGCAACTCGATTCTTTGAATTTTCCCATCACTTTTAGTCCAAGTGACAATAGTTTATAGGACAAATAGAAAAGGTGAATTTTCCCAGTGGGGACACAAGCAGCAATAATTACCTGACATTAGGTTTAAACTTCCTCACTCTATCAAAAAAGTGTGGGCTTTAAATTGACTGTAAAGTGGAACTTTATTCAGAAAATGAAGTCCTGCTAGATCACTTCAGTCTGGCCCTTTTGCAGGTATAGCCAAAAAAATAAGTGTCTATATGATTTAAAATCCAATAATACACGGTCTCACCCTGCTCTGCACATGCTCAGTTGCTCTCCATTTTTAGGCACTGCTGAGATTGTAGAGGCCAATCTGCAGACAGAGAATAATAGAGATATGGGGGTGATGGCGCTGTCTTGGGTAGAGGCTAATAGTACCGGAGAGCTGGTACGTGACTCACTATGATCTGACCCCTGTAAAACTATGGCTAATGGGTCTGTGAAGATATAGTGCCTCAATGTGCTGCTCATGTGAGAAGCGATAAATAAAATGAAATAGTGTGCCAATAGTGAGGTGAGTGTGACATCCAGTCACAGGTGTTGCTGTGTGGTTGCAAGCACATAAAAATATATTACATAGGCACGTGCAAAAATAAAAATAAAAATTATAATATATATGACCAAACGTTGAGTAAATGATACTAGATAGTATCTGCCTATCAGCAATGGTGCTATAGGTCTAATTGTGTCCAAGGAATATCAATATCAAAATTAAAAAAGCAAATAATAAATAAATAGTCCAGTGAGTAAATAAATAAAGGAGCGGTAGTCCATACAAAGTATATCAAAAAATATAATAGTTGGTGACCATGTGTTCCAGACAAAGTGAGTGGTCACAGTATGCAGTGGTGCAGTTTAGCGCAGTGGGTCCGGTGCTCCCCCTCCTGAGTCCCCACTCACCAGAGGCACTCACCCCTGCAGGGGTAAAGTGCATATACGTGGATAATATCCAAACGGCTCAGATCCTCGCCTGTCCGTGTTCTCCTTGTAGATCCTCTAGTCCAGCTGGTGCCAGGCTTCCTGGATATCCAAATTCCTCCAAAGGAAAAAAAGGGACTCTCATAGAGTAGTAGGTTCAAAGTTCAGGGGTTAATTTTTATTAGTGGTGCAGCCAAATGCTGGCTTCCACTTATGCAGTGTGTACAAAAATTGTGATTAACATAAAAAATAAGGGGTAAAAACTGGGAACGGGTACCAATAAAATTAACTAAAAACAAAACAGAAGTAAAAATAAAAACAAGCAGGCAGTTATCTGGTGATAGCAAGCTCCCTGCACAGCACTAAAGCCGGTATCGAATAGTCAGCGCCAGCCTGGGGACGGCGTGCGTTCCACCAAGTGATCAGCTGGTTGGACCGGGAAGTGCGTGCGGGCGTGCGTGTATCCGCTTTACGCACGTTTCGTTCTCTTACGTCTTCTGAAGCGGCATACAATCTGCAGACAGCCTCAAAGTGGAATTAAACCCTCCTATCATTTACAGCCAAGGAAGCTGCTTCTGTTTGAACTGCAACTGCCATGGTGTTGCACATGTGATCAGTTAGGACACCAGCCATTTGATGGGTTGACAGTTTGAGGACCCAAACAAATTAAACTTTTTTTTTTAAATTGGTAAATTGATGGGTTTGGTTCCAGTCTATGATTTACAGCTGGCGCTTTGGGCTTCAGAAAAATGGCAGCATTCAGCAAGAAGAAACTGGAGCAATGCTGGGGGCAATTTACAGCTAGGGTTGCCACCTCATCCCTTTAAACCCGAACACGGTTTACACAGGTTCTGAGGCTCATTTGAGCCAGGTAAGGCACCAAGTGAGTTTAATTACCACCTTAATCAGCAACAGAACCTGTGTAATTAATATGTGTTTGGGTTTAAAGGGATTAGGTGGCAAGCCTATTTACAGCAGAAACTCATTTTGGTAGAATAATTTTTAATGTAGACTGTATGTTTCCTAGCTAAAGAACATTATTTATTACCAGGTTGTTCTAGGTAAAGTTCCGCTTTAAGCTGAAGGGTAATTACGGCAGTGCCCTCCATTTCAGCTGACAGGTAATTGCGGTAGTGCCCTCCATTCCACTGATGGGTAATTACGGCAGTGCCCGCCATTTAAGCTGACGGCTAATTACGGTAATGCCCTCCATGTAAGCTGACGAGTAATTACGGTAGCTCCCTTCATTTAAGCTGATGGGTAATTATGGTAGTTCCCTTTATTTAAGCTGACTAGTAATTACAGTAGTGCCCTCATTTTAAGCTGATGGGTAATTACAGTAGTGCCCTCCCTTTGGGCTGACGGCTAATTACGGTAGTGCCATCCATGTAAGCTGACAGGTAATTGCTGTAGTGCCCTCCATTTAAGCTGACCGGTAATTACGGTCGTTTTCTCCATTTAAGCTGGCGGTAATTTTGGTAGTGTCCTCCATTTAAGCTGACGGGTAATTACACCAGTGCCCTCCATGTAAGCTGATGGGTAATGAAGATAATACCCTCCATTTAAGCTGACCGGTAAACACGATAGTGCCCTCCATTTAAAGTGTTGGTAAAGGAAACAAAAAATTAAATTTAAAATGACAAACATGTTATACTTACCTCCACTGTGCAGTTCATTTTGCACTGAGTGGCCCCCGATCCACGTCTTCTGGGGTCCCTCGGCGGCTGTCTCTGGTCCTCCCCGTAAGTACTGACCACAGTCATGCGAGAGCGCTGGCATGGTGGTGAGTAATTGCGGGCGTGCTCCCGTGATACAGCGAGCGGCCATAGCCGCTCACTTTATCACTCGGGCCCGCCCCTCGACACACCGTGTCCCTGGATGTGATTGACAGCAGCGCCAGCCAATGGCTGCGCTGCTCTCAATCCATCCTCTCTAGCCAATCAGCGGCCAGGCTCGGGACCGCACGCGGTACTTTCGATGGGTCAGGTAAGTGAAACGGGGGCTTGGGGGGAGGGGCGGTATAAACTGAAGTTTTATCACCTTAATGCATAGATTGCATTAAGGTGAAAAAACATTTTCCTTTACAACTCCTTTAAGCTGACCAGTAATTATGGAAGTGCCCTCCATGTAAGCTGACAGGTAAGTACTGTAGTGCCCTCCATTTAAGCTGACTGGTAATTACGGTTCTTTTCTCCATTTAAGCTGACGGTTATTATGGTAGTGTCCTCCATTTAAATTGACGAGTAATTACGGCAGTGCCCTCCATGTAAACTGACAGGTAATGATGATAGTGCCCTCCATTTAAGCTGACCGGTAAATACGACAGTGCCCTCCATTTAAGCTGGCGGGTAATTACGGTAGAGCCCTCCATTTAAACTGACAGGTAATTACGGTAATTCCCTCCTTTTAAGCTGATGGGTAATTACAGTAATGCCCTCCATTTAAAGTGGAACTTTAGTCCTGCTAGATCACTTCAGGCTGGTCCCTTTTGCGGGTTTAGCGATATAAAACATTAAAAATAAGCGTCTATACTGTTTAAAATCCAATAATACACTGTCTAACCCTGCTCTGCACATGCTCAGTTGCTCTCCATTTTTAGGCACTGCTGAGATTGTAGTGGCCGATCTGCTGACAGCCTTAAAGGGGAATTAAATCCTCCTATCCTTTACAGTAGAGGTGCCCAACCAGTGGCCCTTGGAACCCCCGCATGTGGCCCGCGAACTCCTGCTCTGGGATGGCTGGTTGGCAAGCCCAGATTGCAGGTTGCCGACCTTCCATCTGAGAGCATCAGTGTTGTAAATAAAGCCGGCAGTAGAGGAAGCAAGCGGCTTTTCAGAAACTGCACCACACCTGCAAGATATAATAGATGTCTATGGCAAAGTGCAGCTAACCACAGGAGAACCACAGGTACATTGCGCCGCAATAGACCACAGACCATCAGTATAAAAGCAGCCTTAGGCCCCTTTCAAGCGATCAGTCCGACTTAATCGGACCCTCCATTAATTTCTATGGATCAGCAAATGCAAACAGACATTTGTCCGTTTACACCTGCCTACCTCCAATCCGATTTGCTAAAAAAAACAGAAGTGCATCTGTCCCCTTCCATCTTATTGAATCAGAGGGCCCATAGAGTAAATTGGGCTGTGTCTGCTTGGCATATGCAGACTGGACACAGACCTGTCATCTGCCCACTCCGCTCATTAAGTGGCCTTTGGCCTTCAAAAGGTTGGGCACCCCTGCTTTACAGCCAAGGAAGCTGCTTCTGTTTGAACTGCAACTGCCATTGTGCTGCACATGTTATCAGTTAGGATACCAGCCATTTGATGGTTTGACAGTTTGGTTGAGGACACAATCAAATTAAACAGTTTTTTTAAACTAGTAAATTGATGGGTTCAGTTCTGCTTTATGATTTACAGCTGGGGCTTTGGGCTTCAGCAAAATGGCTGCCTCCAGCACGAAGAAACAGGAGAAATGCTGGAGGCAATTTACAGCACAGACAAATTATGGTAGCATAATAATAATGTGGACTGTATGTTCCTTGCTGAAGAACATTATTTTTTATCAAGTTGTTCTGGGTAAAGTTTTGCTTTAAGCACTACTTAAAAATGTTCTTTTTAACCAAGTTCATATTTTATTTTAATTATGTAAATTATGTGGAGCTACTGTTTCAAATGCTCTAGGTTAGACCTTGATGAGTATACATGTAACGCACCCCACGTAGGAGCCACAAGTGAAATGGGATCCCCCCCCCCCCCAGCCAGGCACACCAAATTTCCACAGGCACAGTCAAAAAAAAGTGCAGTGCTTTGGAATGTACAAGGATGTACTTACTGTATTGCACTAAAAATAAAATCCTTCTTCACTGAAGATCTCACCTGCCATCTACTGTGTCCACCTGGGAATCCTCCATATACCTATGTATATACTGACTTTTTCAAGTAGGAACTGTTCGAAAAACTTTGATAGAGTTTGGATGCCATGGACGAGACAGAATATCCTGTTCTTCTTCCTCTTCCCTTCTCTTCACCCCCACCTACCTTTTTTCCATTCCATTCTTCTGCTCTTCTTTTACCTTGGCATTACTCCTAAGTTTTTTGTTTGTTTTAATTGAATAAGTTCTTATGTAAAAAAAATGCCTATAGAGTATGTACAGTGGATTACACTGCAAGGCATACGTTATTTGTTCTTGTTTATTGCCTTGACTGCCGTGCAATGGTAAATCTTAAAGGAAAAAAATTCTCCAAGTCTTTAAAACACCCAACATTACTCACAAAAGATACCTTCTAAGAAGACTGATACAGTGGAACCTTGGATTATGAGCATAATCTGTTCCAGGAGAATGATTGTAATCCAAAGCACTCGCATATCAATATCGTTCCGCATTGACTTCTATGGCATGCAATACCGCATGTGGCCAGAGGTGGGGGGCACCGGAGAGACTCGGAAATACTCGGAGACCGCTCTGCTGCACTCTGAAAGGCTCAGAAACCCCCAGGAACGGAGTATTTCCAAGTTTTTCCAAGTATTTCTGAGTGTTTTTCCGAGTATTTCCGAACAGCTCTGAACGTCTCAAAGTGTCACCGGTGCCCTCACATATCTGGCCAAATGTGGTACTGCACACCGCAGAGGCTTGGATTGAACTGCTTGTTTTGGGAGACAACACTCGCAAACCGAGTCAGGATTAAAAAAAGGATTAAAAAAAAATTGCTTGCATTGCGAAACGCTCGTTAATCGCGTTACTCGCAATCCGAGGTTCCACTGTAATAAAATTATTACAACTACTAATAGTTGCAATTAAGAGCACATTGGAATGACTAAACAATCGCCAAATATATAAGTAATATCATTACTTTTTCTGAGTTTGTTGAGCACGTCTTTCAAAACAGTAATCCACGACATCTTACAACCTAAAGCCATCTTCCTAATGCAATCGATCATTAATCCTGATAGAACTTGAAATGCCAAACCCTATAATTAGTTACTGACCTAAAGAGGCTGCCAAATGGTAAACTGTTTCAGCTGACTTGGCTTTTTTTCCCTTTTAGAAAATGTTCCATTGCCCTTGCCAAAAGAGAAGCAGAAGTGCATATGTTATATGGTACTCCATGCAAAAACCTCAGAAATAAGTCATTTTGGATATGTCTTCTCTATTGTAAAACTGCCTAACCTTTAATGTGGCTTTTATTATAGTCTTAGGTGCCTCCAGGGCACAAAACTAAATAAAAATGAACAGATAACTACGTTTTTTTTTTCTGTTAAACCTAAATGTAAACCCGTAGTTCCACTGGATGGTGGTATTTAGGTTACAAGGTAGGTGTACTACAGCGCATTCATAGTTGCCGACCAGGTCATATTTACAAAGCATTTGGTCAGTGACCTAACATTAGTTACCATTATGTGTGTGACAATGTTAGCTTGTATAATATATCTGAGATAAACACAAGTTTACACCAACACAATGAAAGAAATATTATCTAAGATTTATGTTGATGACACTGAAAAAGGTAACTAAACAGGTTTTAGTGGGAACTAAGAAATCGGCTCCATGGCTCTGATGACATTTGATGGATTGTAACCACTAAACAATCTCATGGCTTTAGGTAACTTTTCCCTTTCAGCTTTGTTTTAATTAATAAAACTTTCAAAGTAATTATTAATATAAAGTAAATTCACTATATTACCAGATTAGTTTGTGTCCAAATGAGAAAATGTTTTAGTAAGCATCAAAGGTGTTCCTTATTTTGTTTTAACTATATAGAAGCCCTAAGTTTAACATAAAAAAGGATTTGACAAAAGCTACCATCACATCCAGCAATAGCCCCTGGCTAAAAAGGAAATGGTGGCCTTATTCAGGAAATCGTGAAATGACTTGGACTCAAAGGTGAATAGAAGCAAAGAAAAGATTGTTTGTCCCTCTTAACTTGGCACATGTGGACCATTAGGCAAATCCCTAGAGCTTTGCAGTAAATGGTTAAAAAAAAAAAAAGTCACTTATGGTCTTTTGCCACAGGTCATAACAGTTATTTTCCTAAATCTCTAAAAGCAACTTAAATGAGCATTATTATTTATCTTCTCTGGTTGTGACTGGCAAAGCATCATTCTTCAAATCACTTTATGAACATAAGCAGAAATGTGCTACCAAGCTAGCGTAATCAATAAATATTAATACTATAACACTGAGTAAAATTATTCAATTATATAAATTTGCCTATGACGCAAACTTACTTAACACTGTTACACGTAAAAAGAAGGTTATCTGTGCTAGGATTCAATTAACATCTGCTCCAGGTTTTTTTTTTTTTTACTTAATATTTAATTTAAACAAAAGTTCTAAAAACAGAAGCCAAGACTACAATACAAATCAAATGCTTTGGAGTCACACAGTAAATCAATTAATTGTAAGAAAAACAAAACAACCTCCTTAAGTACATACTGGGAAAAAATCGGGCGAATCGGGCAAACTATCATAAGACTTTCCTCTTTTCAAAGCAAGTCGGAAACCAAGGAAGGAAATAATGTACAAAAATTCTCATACGACAAAGGCTTTTTTGTTGTTTATTGTTTTTAAACATGTGCAGTCTTACGTTCGCATATGAAATTCGAAACAAAGCGGTACACATTAAACGAAAACTGTTCGTTCTGTTACCGTACGAGAACATTTTTCAGTTTGTCCCTTCAGAAATTTTTGTTTGGAAGGTCGGAATCGGCTGTCCGAAGTTGTGTACATACTTTCAGAAAATTGTATGATCGTTCCTCGGACGAAAATGTTTGTTTAATTTTCTTACAGTGCGTACAAGTCTTAAGTGTCTACAACAGTATCAAAACAATCAAACAAATGATACACAGAGGGATGGTATACAGTACCAGCTTTAGCAATATAGTCTTTATTTTGTTTGGACGAAGCCGCTCTCAACTCTGTAAGAACTATATGGAGCCTTAGCTAGATACAGTACATGTGCATTTGTGTTATGGCTGTGGGATATGTACTTCTCTTCCCACACTTGGATTCATATTGGATCCATATTTTCACAGGGAGCTTTTTACTGAATGAATACATAATGTCCTCTGACTGGCTTGTAGGCAGGTAGCCTACCGTGTGTATAGTTAGCACTCGGCTGCCCAGGATGCTTGTGCCACCTTCCTTGGTGTTTACGGGTTCCATCCTTCCTCCTGAGTGATATAAAGGGAAGAGGCCCGGATCCTAGGGGGGGGACCAAGAATTATGGGAATCTAGATCAAGTGGGGAAACCTAGGACAGGCTCAGGATGCACGCACAGAGAGTCAGAATTATGTCCTAAAAAGCTTGTTGGCACACCAACACATCAAAATACTCCCAAGGACATGAACTATTTTGTTTGAGCTGTCTCCAGTTTGGAATGTACCCAATCATGCTACACCCATACATTTAACCTGGGGCAGCCACCGTTAAGTTTAGTTAGGGAAAGGACATTTGCAGTATGTTGTACATGTTCTGCCAACAGTTTAGTAAAGTCCTTTGCTCAAAGCCTGGACTGAATTTACACAAGGGGTGCATGTGGGGTCCTGGCGTCTCTCTAAGGAACCTAGGTCTGAAATAGCACATTAGGGTCTGTAAAGCAACACAAGGTTAACATGCAAGGAAGTTGCTATGGGTAACTAGAAAGAAGAATAGCAACCAATCATTGGTGTGGTACCTGAATAGGTGACAGGTTCTCTGGTAGTGGGGGGGGGTCAGTGTTCAGCTCCCTCCCCAGCTGTCTGGGCACTGTATGGAGCACCAGCACTAAGGACACACGATTGAAAAACAGCTGTCACTTTGGAAATATATTTTCACTTTGGAACATTAATATATATTTTCAAGGACTGCTAATTTTTAAGGATTGCATATATCTATTTTTCTCATCACTGAAGTCACGTATAATTGAAGAGCACTAGTGACTTTGGATTTTTCTTATAAAGATTGTGTATATTAATTGATTCTTAGCACAAGTTACTTTTATGCTAGCACTATGTGCACATCAAGTATAAGAGTTATGTTTGGCACTAGTCACGTTAATATACACTGTTTAAAAAAATTAAAGGAACACTTTGAAAACATATCAGATCTCAAGGGGCAAAAATATCATGCTGGATATCTACACTGATATGGACTGAGTAATGTGTTAGGAACGAAAGGATGGCACATCATTTAATGGAAATGAAAATTATCCACCTACAGAGGGCTGAATTGATAGACACCCCGAAAATAAAAGTGAAAAAATTATGCAGCAAGCTAGTCCATTTTGATGAAATTTCATTGCAACAACTCAAAATGGTCCTCAGTAGTTTGTATGGCCCCCAAGTGCTTGTATGCATGCCTGACAACATCAGGGCATGCTCCTAATGAGACGATGGATGGTGGCTCTGGTCCAGATCTGGGGTATTTCCTCCCAGATCTGGACCAGAGCATCACTGAGCTCCTGAACAGACTGAGGTGCAACCTGGCTGGACCAGATGGACCGAAACATAATGTCCCAGAGGTGTTCTTTTGGATTTAGGTCAGGTGAGCGTGGGGGCCATTCAATGGTATCAATTTCCTCATCCTCCAGGAACTGGCTGCATGCTCTCGCCACATGAGGCCGGGCATTGTTGTGCACCAAGAGAAACCCAGGACCTTCTGCACCAGCGTAGGGTCTGACAAGGGGTCCAAGGATTTCATCCCGATACCTAATGGCAGTCAGGGTGCCATTGTGTAGCCTGTAGAGGTCTGTGCATCCCTCCATGTATATGCCTCCCCAGACCATCACTGACCCACCACCAAACCAGTCATGCTGAACAATGTTACAGGCAGCAAAAATTTCTCCGCGGCTTCTCCAGACCCTTTCACGTCTGTCACATATGCTCAGGGTGAACCTGCTCTCATCTGTGAAAAGCATGGGGCACCAGTGGCGGACCTGTCAATTCTGGTTTTCAATGGAAAATGCCAATCGAGTTTCACAGTGTTTCACTAGAGGATGTCGATCCCTCAGGCCACCCCCATGAAGTCTGTTTCTGATTGTTTGGTCAGAGACATTCACACCAGTGGCCTGCTGGGGGTCATTTTGTAGGGCTCTGGCAGTGCTCATCCTGTTCCTTCTTGCACAAATGAGCAGATACTGGTCCTGCTGATGGGTTAAGGACCTTCTACGGCTCTGTCCAGTTCTCCTAGAGTAACTGTCTGTCTCCTGGAATCTTCTCCATGCTCTTGAGACTGTGCTGGGAGAAACGGCAAACCTTTTGGCAATGACACATATTGAGGTGCCATCCTGGAGGAGTTGGACTGCCTGTGCAACCTTTATAGGGTCCAAGTATTGCCTCGTGGTACCAGTAGTGACACTGACCCTAGCCAAATGCAAAACTAGTGAAAAACTGTCGGAAAAGATGAGTAAGGAAAAAAATGTCAGACACCTCCACCTGAAAAAACATTCCTGTTTTGGAGGTCATCTCATTGTTGACCATCTAGTGCAACTGTTGTTAATTTCAATTAACAGCAAAGCCGTTGAAACTGATTAACAACCCCCTCTGTCTACACCCCTCCCCCTCTGCTATTTAACTGACCAGATCAATATCCCAGGAGTTCTGATTCAAAAGTGTTTCTTTAATTTTTTTGAGCAGTGTATATTTGTTTGCACTTAAGTTTGTTTAAATATATAGTACTGGTTAGAGAGTACATTGTGAGTACCCACACCCCAGATTTAAGAACAGCTCCACACCTAGTTATTTGTAACCTTCAAAATCACACCTGAGCAATGCATGTGTCTAGTTTCTCCATACAGGAGGCATCTTGAAGTTGTCATTACCAACAAAGGATTTTGTACAAAGTATTGAATAAATTTCAGTTGGCGCGTTTAATACTTTTTCCCTGTGTTATTCTGGTTTCTTTGTATTACACATGTTGAAAAATGAATGTCAATAGCACCTTTAGAAATAAATGTATCTAGAAAAATGGGGATATGTTCAATTCTTATTTTACCCGCTGTAATACAGCAAATTCAGTGGAAATTCAGTGAAATGTTGATTGGCTGCTTTAAAGGGTAAGCTCTCGTGAACCGCCAACCTCTTTTGTCTTTAACTGTAATGTAATTGTACTGTCTCCCTTTAGACCCCTTTCACACTGAGGCAGTTTTCAGGTGTTTTAACTCTAGAAATAGTGCCTATAAAGCGCCTGAAAACTGCCTCACATTCAATTCAGTGTTACTTTTCACACCGTGGTGGTGCACTTGCGGGATGTTAGGAAAAAAGTCATGCAAGCAGCATCTTTGGAGCATTTTGGGAGAGCGAAATACAGCATTTCCAAAGTGCCTAAAAAGCGATTCAAAAGCAGCGGAAAAAGGGAGCAAAAGCGCCTCTTAAACAGCGGTAAAGCGCCGCTAAAACGAGAAGCGCTTTACCACTAACGGCCCGCGATGCCAGTGTGAAAGCAGCCATACTATCTAGAACTCTGCACAATCTGTTGCCACTATATCAATTATTAATAATAATAATAATAATAATAATTGCACCTTAAAATATTACAGATTTCGTAGTAACCATGCCAAGGGGGCGCAACAGCCTAATGCATTATCATAAGACCCTTTATTGTAAAAAAAAAAAAATCTAATGTAATCACAAAGGTACACAGTTGTAAGCATATAATCAGTCCAATCCCAATGCTTGAAATGGTGCCCAACGGCAGGGGTGTAGCGTACGTGTTTTAAGGGCAATGCCTCCTTCATCAAAGCTACACTCAAAGAGCATTAACCCCTGCAAAACAGCAATCCAACCCAACTGGCCAGAAAAAACATATTTAACCATACATGGAAAGATGACAATGTGCAAAAACAACCATACAGATAAATACAAAAAAATAAAATAATCAACTACAATAATCCAAGAAAGAAATGAAAATAAATGTAAAAAATTGACAATCGCATAGACAAAAATGAACTCAGTCATTACTACCAAATAGGGACAGCTGGTAACTGATATCCTTATATACAGCTATATTGCATCCCCACTGTAATTCCAGGCAATAGTTATTGTTTAGAATACTTTGTAAGAAGTACTGTAAATACGGTAATCTTACCCAGATCGCTACTAGCAGAGAAACATGTAAACTATGGCATGCCCCTGTAGTTGGACACTGTTCAAGCATTAAAACTGGGCTGAATATATGCTTACAGCTCTGTACCTTTGTGAGTACATTGGATTAAATTTTTTTTTTTTTACAATAAAGGGTCTCATGATAATGCACTAGGCTGATGCACCCTCTCTCTATGTTAGTTTCAATTTTTAATGTCTGGAGTGTTGGTTTGGTAACTTCCTTATTTAAAGTGGTTCTAAAGCCTAAACATTTTTTAACCTTAATGCTATCCTTGCATTAACCACTTAAGGACCGAGCCTCTTTCTGAGATTTGGTGTTTACAAGTTAAAAACATTTTTTTGCTAGAAAATTACTTTGAACCCCCAAACATTATATATTTCTTTCTAACACCCTGGAGAATAAAATGGCGGTCTTTGCAATACTTTTTGTCACACCGTATTTGCGCAGCGGTTTTTACAAGCGCATTTTTTAAATAAAAAAAAATTATAGTGTGAAAGATAATGTTACACCGATTAAATTGATACCCAACATGTCACAGTTCAAAGTTGCGCCCGCTTGTAGAATGGCAACAAACTTTTACCCTTAAAAATCTCCACAGGTGATTCTACAGGTTGCATGTTTTGAGTTACAGAGGCGGTCTGGGGGCTAGAATTATTGCTCTCGCTCTAACGATCACGACGATACCTCACATGTATGGTTTGAACACCGTTTGCATATGCGGGCGCTGCTCATGTATGTGTTCGCTTCTGCTAGTCGGGATGGGGCGCTTTAAAAACGTTTTTATTATTATTTATTTTAATTGAAATTTTTTATTTTGACACTGTTTTAGAAAAAAAAATTGGGTCGCTTTTATTCCTTTTACAAGGAATGTAAACATCCCTTGTAATATAAAAAAGCATGACAGGACCTCTCAAATATGAGATCTGGGGTCAAAAAGACCTCAGATCTCATATTTAAACAAAAATGCAATAAAAAAAATGTAATGTCATTTAACCACTTAAGCCCCAGACCATTTTGTAGCTAAAGGACCAGGCCCCTTTTTGCGATTCGGCACTGCGTCGCTTTAATTGACAATTGCGCGGTCGTGCGAGGTGGGTCCCAAACAAAATTGACTTCCTTTTTTTTCCCACAAATAGAGCTTTCATTTGGTGGTATTGATCACCTTTGCGGGTTTTTATTTTTTGCGCTATAAACAAAAATAGAGCGACAATTTTGAAAAAAATTTTTTTACTTTTTGCTATAATAAATATCCCCCAAAAATGTTTTTCCTCAGTTTAGACCGATACGTTTTATTCTACATATTTTTGGTAAAAAAAATTGCAATAGGCGTTTATTGATTGGTTTGCCCAAAAGTTATAGTGATATATAGGATAGTTTCATGGCATTTTTATTAATATTTATTTTTTTACTAGTAATGGCGGTGATCAGCGATTTTTTATCGGACACTTTTGACACTGTTTTGGGGCCATTGTCATTTTTAAAGCGAAAAGTGCTTTAAAAATGCACTGATTACTGTGAAAATTACACTGGCAGTGAAGGGGTTAACCTGTAGGGGGCGCCGAAGGGGTTAAGTGTTTCCTAAGGAGTGATTATTACTGTGTGGGGCGTGTCTTGGCGTGTGATGTCACTGATCTTCGTTCCCTATGACTAGGGATGAGCTTCGTATTCGAGTCGAACTCACGGTCGACTCGAACATCGTATGTTCGACCGTTCGTCGAAATACGAACGTTACGGGTCATTTGCGTCAAATTCGAGTGGCGCGTCACAGCCCATAATTCACTGCGGCATTGCTGACTGATGATTGGCCAAGCATGCACTATGACCCACATGCTTGGCCAATCACAGCGCGCAAAAAACGGAGAGCCATAATTGGCCAAAGCCAGGGTGGCTTTGACCAATTATGGCTCAGGGGGTTTAGTACACGCCCCACACTATAAAAGGCCGCCTGCAGGTCGGCTTTGTGTAGTGTGTTGCGGTGGTGGTTAGAGACCTGTCTAAGAGAGAGAAAGAGTGTCTTTTTTTCTAGGTAGATAGAGCAGGCAGGCTAGTCATTTAAAGTTGTGTAGAGGATATATATACATCCCAGGTGTTGTACATATATTTATACACTGTATAGTTTAGCTAGGTCAGTTCTTTCTAATTTACTGTCAGGCAGTTGATTGTGCTAGCTGCAGTATTCTCACGTGGTGTATTGCCTGTGTCCTCTGTAGTTTGCACCTAAAGCTACTTGGTGTGTACTGCACATGTCCTCTGTAGTTTGCACCTAAAGCTACTTGGTGTGTACTGGCCGTGTCCTCTGTAGTTTGCACCTAAAGCAACTGGGTGTGTACTGCACGTGTCCTCTATAGTTTGCACCTAAAGCTACTTGGTGTGTATTGCACGTGTCCTCTGTAGTTTGCATCTAAAGCTATTTGGTGTGTACTGCACGTGTCCTCTGTAGTTTGCACCTAAAGCTACTTGGTGTGTATTGCACGTGTCCTCTGTAGTTTGCACCTAAAGCTACTTGGTGTGTACTGCACGTGTCCTCTGTAGTTTGCACCTAAAGCTACTTGGTGTGTACTGCACGTGTCCTCTGTAGTTTGCACCTAAAGCTACTTGGTGTGTACTGCACGTGTCCTCTGTAGTTTGCACCTAAAGCTACTTGGTGTGTACTGCACGTGTCCTCTGTAGTTTGCACCTAAAGCTACTTGGTGTGTACTGGCCGTGTCCTCTGTAGTTTGCACCTAAAGCTACTTGGTGTGTACTGCACGTGTCCTCTGTAGTTTTCACCTAAAGCTACTTGGTGTGTACTGCACGTGTCCTCTGTAGTTTGCACCTAAAACTACTTGGTGTGTACTTCACGTGTCCTCTGTAGTTTGCACCTAAAGCTACTTGGTGTGTACTGCACGTGTCCTCTGTAGTTTGCACCTAAAGCTACTTGGTGTGTACTACATGTGTCCTCTGTAGTTTGCACCTAAGGAAATCTACCCCTAGGAAGGGAAATTCTCTTCTGTAAAAGGTGTCTCCTGTCCACTGATGCTTTATCACAATCCTTGTTTCACACACAAATTTTTTTTAAAAAAAAATTATTTGTCATTGGGACAGAGAGTGAGGTGCAATCTTCTGAACAGATGCACACAGACAGCAAAACAAATGTTACAGGGGTGATAACCCTTCTCTATGTTTTCAGAAAAGCTTAACAAAAGATTTTATGGCTGAAGCTAAACTTTAAAGAAGTACCAGTTGAAAATTACAAACAGATTCTACTTATTAACAAACCTACAGTCCCTGTCTTGTTTGCACCGCCTGTATACTGCTGTTCAAAGTATATAGGGCCAAAGGGGCTTGTAATGGCCTGGGGGGAGGGGGGCGGGGAAACCCATGCTATTTTTCTCAGTGATTTTCATCCATATTGCAGGGACCAAATATTACATTAAAGCCGCAAGCAGTCTTAAATTACTTTTTTCTTATAGTAATCTCATTTTGTGCAGGGACAGTTCTAAACACGTGCCACTACTATAGACACCCAACAGGTACGATATTTTTATTTTTTTTTCACTTTAAGCATCATTAAAATCGCTGCTCCAGAAAAAACGATAGTTTTTAAAACTTTTTTTTCCATTGATACATGTTCCCTGGGGCAAGACCCAGGTCCCCAAACCCGTTTTCCGACAATAACTTGCATATTAGGCTTTAAAATGAGCACTTTTGAATTCAAACGTTCGAGTACTATTGACGTCAATGGGGTTCTAAATGTTCGCGCGAACGTTCGGTCCGTTTGAAGGTTCTGGTGCGAACCGGGGGGGTGTTTGGCTCATCCCTACCTATTACAGGGAACAGACGACCAGTGGCAGTCACACTAGGAAGAACAGGGAAAGGTTTGTTTACACTTACCTCTCCCCGTTCTTCAGCTCTGTGACCCGATCGCGGGACACCAGCGACAATTGGGTCTGCGGGTCCCGCTGGCACGGTCACAGAGCACAGGACCAGGTCGTGAGTGAGCCTAGCCCTTCTGCCGACATATATCGGCGTGAAGGGGTCCTTAAGTGGTTAAAAAACAAATGTCCCTTTAAGAGCATTGGGCGGAAGTAACATTTTGACGTCGCTTCCGCCCTGTAATGATATGGAGATGGGTGGGGGCCATTTTCCCCTCACTCATTTCCATCTCATCCCAGGGACAGGAACCGATTGCCTACGCCGCTGCCGACGGCTCCGGTAAGCGGCCGAGGGCACTGGAGAGTGGCGGGAGGGGGGCCCCTCTCCCGCTGCCAATAAAAGTGATCTTGTGGCGAACCCGCAGAAGAGACCACTTTTATCTGAAAGCGGACCGCCTGCACTTGAAGAGGATACCGGGGTTATGGTAGCATATAACCACAGCAGGCAGTCAGTAAGTGGTTAAAGGCTAGGTTCACCTTTTTTTTTATATATTCCAGCCACCCTATGTACCAATATAGCATTATTGTACTTATTTTGCAAAAATAACTCTGATTTTCATTTATTCTACACATGCTTACCTCACTATCTTAATAGCTGTTTAAAAACACTGCTTGATTACTTCTGCCTTACTTCCTTGACGGACTTTAGGTCATGACACAGGAAGGAGTTGACCAGCTGATCTCTTTAGCACACACCCTGCATCATCTACCCTTAGCTGGTCAACTCCTTTCTGTGTCATGACCTAAAGTCTGTCCAGGAAGTAAGGCAGAATGAATCAAGCAGGGGTTTCAAACGGCTATGAAGAGAGTGGGGTAAGTGTGTGTAGAATAAATGGAAACTTATTTCCATAAGTACATTAATACTTTATTGGTACATAGGGCGCTGTAATAAAAAGAAAAAAGGTGAACTTAGCTTTTAAGGTAAACAATGTTTAGGTAAAAGTATCGCCCCTCACTACCCCTTATACCTACCTGAGTCCTCACTCAATCCAGCACTGTGTCGATCTGCAATGACTCTCTCCTCTCACTTCCTGGTCTCACACGCTTTGCTGAGGCAGCTGGAGCCAATGGCTCCCACTGCTGTCAGTCAAACCTGTGACAAGAGAGCAGGGGGTTGGAGTTTGGGATTGATCCCAAAGGTGTGCCATTATAGAAAGCAGCTTTCTATGGTGGCACACAGAAAAGAGGAGGAGCCAGGAGCACCAGCAGGGGATCTGAGAAGATATTTGCAATATCATTGAACAGAGCAAGTAAGTATAAACCTGTTTGTAAATAAAAAAATTAATCAATTTGAAATAGCTACCTAGATGTGGGTAACTGGTATTTTTCTATCTGTCAACTAGCTAAGTTTAGTTTAGATCTTGGCTCATTCATCTATACGTGGGATTATGGTTAGACACAGTGTTGCCAACCCCCCCCCCCCCCCAAGTGAAATTTACTGGCAGGACGCCAAAATTTACAAACGGTACCAACTTGTTACTGGCAAAAATCATGGCATTTACCATATACATGAAGGCCAGGGTAATCTAAGCCAGCAAAGAGTTCCCCCTTTCATCAGAGTCTGCAGGATCCCCTCCTACAGTGAAAGGGAACACTTATGTTAAGGGGAAAGCTGCAGATCATGATCTAAGTGGGAATTCTGATGTAAAGGAGGGGCTCTGGTGACCAGAGTTCCCACTTACATCAGGGTCTGCAGCATTGCCATTGCACTGCAAGGAGGAATCCTGCAGATTCTGATGTAATGGGGAATGGCAGGAACTGTGATGTGGGGGACACTCTGGTGACTAGAGACCACCTTCCACAGAATGAATACACTAAGGTAAGCGGGGAGGTTACTAATATAGGGGGAAACTTTTATATCAGTGCCCCCTTACATTATTGTATTCACTCCCCCCTTACATCAGCAACCCCCCCCTGAGACTGGCCTGGCAGAGCTGTGACTGACTTCCTCTCAGGTGCACCGTGCAGGGCTCATTCTGACGGCTCCAGCTTGGCGGCTCTAGTTTTATCCTATAGTCTTCTCTCCACAGTCCACACACAGCCGACTTCTCCCATTACCCTCATCCTGGAAGCACTCCCACTCTTGACTCCTCTGCAGACTCCCCCCTCAGAGGCTGCAGACATGATAAAATACAAGAGATGGTCAGAGACTGCAGGCATGATACAAGAGATGATTAGAGGCTGCGGACATGATACAGGAAGTGGAAAGAGGCTGCGGATATGATACAGGAAGTGGACAGAGGCTGCGGACATGATACAAGCGGTGGACAGAGGTTGCAGACATGATACAGGAGGTGGACAGAGGCTGGAAACATGATACAGGATGTGGACAGAGGCAGTGGACATACTACAGGATGCAGGACTGGAAGGACTGGATCCCGAAAAAATATAGAGATCTCCCTAAGGCATCTGCCCCAATTACAATAGAAACATTGAAGATATGGGATAAAGTAACTAAGGATACGAAGGGGCAATAAAATAGCCCATTGATGCCCTTAATGGGAAATAATTATTTCCCACCGGGGAAAAATTATAAACTGTACCTAAAGTGGACCCACTCGGATAGATTGAGGCTAAAGGATGTTTTAAAAGGGAATAGGCTATGCCAATTAGAAGAACTACGAGAGAAATATGGAACATCGCAGTGGGATAGTTGGAGATATATGCAGCTCCAACATTTCACTGAATCCCTTCTAAAACCTTTGCGAAGTGCTGAAAGTCTAAATCCCTGGGAGAGATTGATAGACCAAGGAGGGATGAACAGAAAAGGGATGATCTCTAAAATATATAGGTTGCTGATATCCTCTAATGAGGATGGGTTAACACACCCTCTGGAAAAATGGGAGATAGAACTAAACTAAAAAAGTCCCAGAGAGGTTGAAGAAGAGGGTCATGGACTATGTACACTCCACCTCAAAGGATACAAAGGTGAAAGAAATGAACTATAAATTATTGACCCAATGGTACTATGTCCCCACTAAAAAGCATAAAATAAATCATGATACATCACCCCTGTGTTGGAGGGAATGTGGGGAAGAGGGAAATCATGCTCATATCTGGTGGCAATGTAGACTTATTCAAACATATTGGGTGGAGGTACTAGGCCTAATAAAACAGATAGAAGGGAAGGAGATAGGACGGGATCCCTGGAAATGTTTATTTCATGCTATGGAAGGTCAGAGGAAAGAATATAGAACAGCCCTTACCCCATTTCTATTAAATGCAGCGAAAGCATTAATCCCGAGATATTGGAGAATGAAGTATCCACCAAGGATAAAGCAATGGTTTAGTGAGGTAGATAAAATAAGAGTAATGGAGGAGTTAATAAGCTTTCAAGAAGATGCAGAAATAAAATTCCAAGAAATTTGGGAGAAATGGATACATTTTAGGCAATCCTCGATTTATCTGAAGATTATGGGGAGAGAAGAAAATTTACAGACTGGCACTTAAAAGGGGATTTCTTCCCTTCTTTCCTCTTTTTGCTCTCCCTCCTCTCTCTCCCCCCTCCCCCTTTTTTTTTTCTTCCACATAATATGAAGTAATAAGGAGGACAGAAGGTCCACCATTTCACTTCCTTAAAAAGTAATGACACATATATGGACACGGGGATAGGTATGGGTTACACTATAAAAGGGGTAATTTCCCAAGGGTTTGGAAGGGAGGAGGAGGGGGAAAGGAGAGAAGGAAAGGGAAATCCCCCCCCCTTTTTTTTCCTTTTCCCTCCTCTCTTGGTCTGATGACAAGAGACACTTGGGTATATATATATATATATATATATATATATATATATATAAAGGAATGGGTTGGGTGCAGGGGGGGGGGGGAGCAGGTACAGACTATATGGAAATACTTGGATAAAACCCCCTCGCTCCTGCTCCCTCTTTTTCACTAGGGGGGGTTTTTGGGGGGTTTTTTTTGCTCAATGGAGGGGGGAGAGAGAGGGGAGAGGAGAAGGGAATGTGCCCTAGTATAAAGAATATCATCATAGAGGCAGTATTATAAGGAGGGACCTAGCTCTGTACCCACACAAATGTTTTTTGTATTTTTGTAGCATGTAGTTTGTATATGTTAATGTTGCATGTATGAAGAACTTGTGAATTTTACAACGGTTGTTGATTTAAAAAAATGTTAAGAAAGTTTGTAAAGTTTTTCTATCTATGTGAAAACAATAAAAAAATTTTTTAAACACAGCCGACTTCTCCCATTACCCTCATCCTGGAGGCACTCCCACTCTTGACTCCTCTGCAGACTCCCCCCTCAGAGGCTGCAGACATGATAAAATACAAGAGATGGTCAGAGACGGCAGGCATGATACAAGAGATGATTAGAGGCTGCGGACATGATACAGGAAGTGGAAAGAGGCTGCGGATATGATACAGGAAGTGGACAGAGTCTGCGGACATGATACAAGAGGTGGACAGAGGTTGCAGACATGATACAGGAGGTGGACAGAGGCTGGAAACATGATACAGGATGTGGACAGAGGCAGTGGACATACTACAGGATGCAGGACTGGAAGCACTCCCACTCTCGACTCCTCTGCAGACTCCCCCCTCAGAGACTGCAGACATGATAAAATACAAGAGATGGTCAGAGACTGCAGGCATGATAAAAGAGATGATTAGAGGCTGCGGACATGATACAGGAAGTGGAAAGAGGCTGCGGACATGATACAGGAAGTGGACAGAGGCTGCGGACATGATACAAGAGGTGGACAGAGGTTGCAGACATGATACAGGAGGTAGACAGAGGCTGGAAACATTATACAGGATGCGGACAGAGGCAGTGGACATACTACAGGAGGTGAACAGAGGCTGCAAACATGATACATGAGGTGGACAGAGGCTGCAGACATAATACAGGAGGTGGACAGAGGCTGCAGACATAATATAGGAGGTGATTCGAGGCTGCAGACATAATACAGGAGGTGGACAGAGTCTGCGGACATAATACAGGAGGTGGACAGAGGCTGTGGACCTAATACAGGAGGCAGTCAAAAGCTCCGCAGACATGTTAGTGTCCTCCTCACCCCAGTTTTCTCCTCTGTCCACATGCATATTACTTCTTCACATAAGTGTCCTCCTCCTGTGCCCCTTTCACCTCTCCACAGGGCAGCACATCAGTGTGTTCCTCTGTCCCCCTTCACAGGTTCACCCCCCCCCCCACTGCCAGTAATGTCCTCCTCTGCCTTTTTATTATCCCCACACAATCACACACAATGTCATTGTCTTCACCCTACCTCAGCTTCTCAGCCTCATCTGATCTGGGGAGTGGGCGAGGCCGCACCGCTGCTGGCACTGCCAAAAATGAGTGGCTTGGCTTCCATTCAAAAATAGCGCCAGGTGGCACCATTGCGTTACTGTGCATGCACCGCCCGGCCGAGCATATACGCGCTTTCCCCGAGCCCAGCAGGCTTTGGAACGGTACATGCGCAATTGCATGGTCGGCCCGCAGCCATTTTTTTTACGGGCATTTACAGGCAGCCCGAAAATGGGGTAAAATTTACGGACTGCCCGTAAATCTACAGGTGGTTGGTAAAACTGGTTAGATACTGTAGCTGTGTACAGAAATAAATATGTTTGTGTTACATAACTATTAGCCTGAGAACCCTATACTTCCTCTGAGCATAAAATATTTACCCCTAGCAATAAAACATGCAAAAAATTAAATTTTCATAAACTCAATAGTAGGTGCAGCAAAATATATCCTACGCAATGCTAATTAACTTGTCTTCATGCTTTTGAAGTTGTTTACCTTTTTAACAGCCGTCATTGATTGCTTCTGCTTTGCAGCCACACTATAAATTTCCTTGTTCTAATATTGACTTTATTTTGTAAGTATGGTGTGTTGATGTCAGCGGATGTTCATTTCATTAACACCTTCCTAGCCTCAGGCATACTTCTTCATGGCATTATAAATAAAGGCTTCATTTTACATGGTGAGCTGTAATATTGTAAGTATAAACTTTATGCAGACTTTTTTTTAAATGTCTGAATATATAAAATGTCCCAGAATAATGTGTAGTGTTCCCCATTAAATATTTTTAATAGCAACAAATGAATTCTTTTAATAATAAAAAAATATATTTTTAATATACTGTATTTAAAAACAATTAACTCAGCAATAGGAGAAAAACATTAAGGCTCCTTTCACACTTGTGCGACTTCAAAGTCGCTCGATTTTGTCGTGATTCACGGCTGCGATTTCAATGAATGCCTGTGTAAGTAGCATCAAAATCAGACCAAAGTAGTGCAGGGACTACTTTGAAGTAGGCACGACTTAGGCCTCGTACAGACGACCGGATCTATCCGCTGGGATTGATCCGTGGATCAGTTCCAGCAGATAGATCCGGTCGTCTGTACGTCCGAGCGGACATTTCCCGGCGGATAAAAATCCAGCCGACGGATTCCCAGCGGATAAAAATTTTGTAGCATGCTACAAAATCTACCCGCTGGAATCCAGTCCAGCGGACTGATCCGGTCGTCTGTACAGACTCACCCGATCAGTCCGTCCGCTCCCCTCCCTCGCATGCGTCGTAATGATTCGACGCATGCGTGGAAGTATTTACCTTCCAGCGTCGCGCACGTCGCCGCGTCATCGTCGCGGCGACAGCGCGACACGTCACCGCGGATGTATTCCGCGCGGTTTCCGATCTGATGGTGTGTACAGCCATCAGATCCAAATCCTCCAGAGGATTTATCCGCTGGAAACGGTCCGGCGGACCGTTTCCAGCGGATATTCTCTCGTGTGTACGAGGCCTGAAAGTCGTGCCAGTATGAATTGTAGTCATTGAAAATCATGGAGAATGACTTGTCATACGATTTTGCAGTCCAAAATAGTGGGACAAGTCGTATAAGTGTGAAAGGGGACTTAGTGGGCTAGATTCATGTAGCTGCGCCCATTCGTACGGCGGCGCAGCGTATCGTATATACGCTGCGCCGCCGTAAGTTTAAAAGGCAAGTGCTGTATTCACAAAGCACTAGCCTCCTAACTTACGGCGGCGTAGCGTAAATGGGGCCAGCGTAAGCACGCGTAATTCAAATGTGGAAGGGGGGGCGTGTTTTATGCTAATGTGTGATGACCTGACGTGATTGACGTGTTTTCCGAACGGCGCATGCGCCGTCCGTGTACATATCCCAGTGTGCATTGCTCCCAAGTACGCCGCAACAACGTATTGGTTTCGACGTGAACGTAAATTACGTTCGAAGCGGGAACGACGTCCATACTTAACATTGCGTGCGCCTCATAGAAGCAGGAGCAACGTTACGCCGAAAAAGCCTTACGCAAACGGCGTAAAAAACTACCGCCGGGCGCACGTACGTTTGTGAATCAGCGTAACTAGGTAATTTGCATACTCTACCCCGAAAACAACGGAAGCGCCCCTAACGGCCAGCGTGAGAATGCACACAATTATACGTATAGATTTCCCTTTCCACACTAAACAGCATGGATGAAAGAATCTTCCCTACCAGCTATCATATTCTGACACCCAGGACCTGCAGCTGTCAGAATACCCAGACAGTAACTGAATCTGACAGGATGCAGTCATTGTTTGGGTGACAATTTTCCACCCAAGGCCTTTAAAAATTGTCTTGTTGAGCCGTGTGGTGACAACAGGGACACCAATGACTCAAATATGAGCCGTCTTTGGCAGCCTTTAGTCTCATGAGCAATTCAATGATTAAAAAGATTCTTTGTTCAAAATATAAAATCATATATTTATTTTCACATTGTATTTAATTTATTTCTGGCCTACTCCTATTATTCTTTTATATATATATATATATATATATATATATATATATATATATATATATATATATATATATATATATATATATATATATATATATATATATATATATAATTTTTTACTTAAAGGGGTTGTAAAGACAATTATTTTTTCCTTTTAAAATACAGTCTGTAAGGAGTTTATACAGAAAAACATCATGATTGGCATTATAAAGTTTTCTATACCTGTTCAAAAGGATGCTGAAAGTACACCTCTCTCACTCCTGTTTCATTTTTTCCCCTCACTTCCTTGTTTTGCGGGGCTCGTGCATTGTTTCTACTTCACTGCCTAATGGAAACTACAGTTCCCATTAGGCTTAGTGTGCCGCCACGCATGAGCAGAAGCAGTATACACCCCTTCCCGCCCCCTGCCTATACCCATTCATTTCTCCTCCACACACATTCCCGCCTCCTCCAGCCGACGAAGCCTTGTTTTTTCCTTTACTGTACTGTGTAGAAGCAGAGGATTAGACAAATCAGTTTCACTTTCCACCAGAGCAATGGGGGGCGGAGTGAAGGCGGGGTTGTAAAGAGTTATGCAAAGGACAATGAATGGAAGGGAGGTGGAGCTACAGCATCCTAGAGACGCCCAAGAATGTCCTGCCTCCTTGCCTTTGAAAGAGAGAGAACGTCTACACGCAGAGCTGTAGGCAAAGGGAGGGGGCGAGCACGTTTTGGACGTTCTGCTTTCCACCATGCAAAACGGCTGAGATGCTGGTGGAAAGCAGGAAGAGGAGGCACAGGATATGGCATTTTGAACGCTAAATTACGATATTTTGGAGGGTAAAATGAAAAAAGAGGTAAGGAACATTTAAATGCTCTAGCTTAGATTAATCAATTTAGTGAATAAAAAACAAACCTTTAGTGTTCCTTTAAAGATAAGATACAGATACAAACACAGAGACAACTTCTCATTACATATAGATTGTGATGAACATATCAAGTATAAAAACCATATGAAAAAGTTGCCTGTGAGTAGAGGTCGCTACTCAGTCAGACTCATTAGACTGAAGTCTAATATAGGGTAAAAAGAAACATCTGTGCTCATCACATTTTGTTTCTTTTTTATTGAAAGAGAGAAGTAGAAAAGGGAAAAAAAGAGAGAGAGAGAGAGAGAGAAAAAGAGAGAGAGAGAGAAAAAAAAAAACACAAAACCCCTTAAGGGAGGAGGGGGGAGGGGAAGGGCAATTACCCCCAGGGAGCCCAGATCGGTAATGTGAACTGCAATGGGGATCCTAAACTGTGGATCCTGCCATGTATTGGGGGAATTTATCAAAGAAGCGAAAGAGGTTCCAGTGGATCCATCTGGACTTACTGTATGTTCCTCTGACGTATCCCGCAACGCAGAGGTCAGATCTTCCATCTTCTCAATATCCTTCACCCTTGCGAACCATTGGGCTACCGATGGCGCAGAATGTTGCTTCCAAAGAGGTGGGATGCTGGCTCGGGCAGCATTAAGGAGATGCTTGAGGAGAGATTTATGGTAACGTTTCCTTGATAGGGGAGTAGGGTTAAGGAGAACTGCAGCTGGGTAATCCTGAAGGGAGATGTCCGTGAGTTTCTGTATGAGCTTAAGTACCGGCTGCCAGAAAGTTTGGAGCACTGGGTAGTCCCAAAAAATATGTAATAGGGTGCCTGGGTGTAAGCCGCAACTGGGTGTAAACCGCAACAGTATGCAGTCTTTTTGGGGTTCTGTGAAGGTGACTTGCAAGTCTCTCTCCCATTTTGCTAAGAATGGGGGGTCTTCAGTGGCGTGAAGGTCTAACAAGGATTTGTAGGAGGTAGATAAGGACCCCCGGATCGGTCCCTCCCCCAAGCAGTGTTCCTCAAAAGAGTGGACGAAGTGAGCTGGTTTGGGTAGTGATCTGAGAAAGTGAGATGGTTGATCCTCCAGCGGTCTAATGAAAGTGGGGCCTGACCTGAGAGCAAGTTCTCCGTGGTTAGCCAACTGGAGGAACGCAAGAATGAGCAGGCCCTCATGAGTCGCTGTGGGGTTTGCGAAAGAAAGGACGAATCTGTAAGGCCAGTTAAAAAATACGGATGACCAATAAGTGGCGTCAATGCGGATGGAAAATTTCGTAATGATGCTAACCGAAAAAACCTTTTCAGTTCCATAAGAGTTGGCCCAATCAGTGGGTGAGTAGTCAGGTGCGTGGCAGGAGTATTCCCTGCCCAAGGAAGGCCCGCTAAGGGGGCCCTGGCTGCCTCCTGTTTCAGCAACACCCAGAGCTTCAAATCACTGTGACGGCACTAGTCCATGACCCTGGTCATATGTGCCACAGTATAGTACAGGGCTGGAAATCCAAGACCGCCTTTAATCTTTGGTCGTAGTAGGAGTGCTCTGCCGAAACGTGGATGTTCACCACGCCATATGAATCTGATGAATATGGATCGTACGGCGTGAAAGAATGTCTGAGGTATCTTGACAGGCAGCGCCTGCAATAAATACAGAAGTCTGTGCATTGCATTAATTTTCAGTATATTGCAACGGCCGAACCAGGAAAGGGCCAGAGAGTTCCACCTCCCAAGATCAGCCACAAGTGTAGACAAAAGGGGCTGGAAGTTGAGGGCAACAATGTCTTTTAAGTTTGCAGAGATTTTTGTTCCTAGGTATTGAATTGAGTGGGCAGCCCATTTAAATGGGAAGAAGGGGCGTAGGTTAGAAATGGTAGAATCCGACAGGGAAACACTGATTTTTGTAAGTTAACCTTAAAATTATACAGGGTGCCGTAGCGCCTCAGCTCCTGTAACAGGGAGGGTAAGGAGGTGAGGGGCTCGGTAATGTAGAATAAAAGGTCGTCAGCATAAGCCGTAACTTTGTGTTGACATTGGCCTGACTGGATGCCTCTAATGGACTGATTATCTCTGATATGGTGTAGAAAAGGTTCCAGGGAAAGGACGAACAGCAGTGGAGATAGGGGGCAGCCCTGTCTGGTGCCATTTGAGATGGAGAAAGGGCTCGTAACCATTTACCCGAATGGTCGATGTGGGACTATCATAGATGGCCAACATCCGTGACAGGATGGGATATGGCATACCCACGAATTTAAGTGTCTCCCAGAGGAAAGAGCAGTCCACGCTGTCAAAAGCCTTCTCCGCATCTGTGGATAGGAGCAACAGGGGCAATCAGGAACGCTTTGCTTTATCTATGATGTTCAGTGTCCGGCAGTGCTTTAAGTGGGCCAAAAGAGATGCCGGTACTCTATTAGGCGCCGGTGCTCCCCCCCCCCCCAATACTGAACATGAAAATACCCTTGGCTGGGTGTGATGGGCACAGTGGCTGCATTTGATGGGCACAGTGGCTGCATTAGATGGGCACAGTGGCGACAATTGATGGTGGCACAGTGGCTGCGTGTGGTGGCACAGTGGCTGCGTGTGATGGCACAGTGGCTGCGTGTGACGGCACAGTGGCTGCGTTTGATGGGCACAGTGGCTGCATTAGATGGGCACAGTGGCGACAATTGATGGTGGCACAGTGGCTGCGTGTGGTGGCACAGTGGCTGTGTGTGATGGCACAGTGGCTGCGTGTGACGGCACAGTGGCTGCGTTTGATGGGCACAGTGGCTGCATGTGATGGCACAGTGGCGACAATTGATGGCACAGTGGCAGTGTGAGTTGGCACAGTGGCTGCATGTGATGGCACAGTGGCGATAATTGATGGCACTGTGGCTGCGTGTGTTCGCACAGTGGCTGCATGTGATGGCACAGTGGCTGCGTTTGGTGGCACAGTGGCTGCGTGTGATGGGCAGAGTGGCGACAATTGATGGCACAGTGGCTGCGTTTGATGGGCACAGTGGCTGCGTTTGGTGGCACAGTGAGGCTGCAATTAATGGGGTTTTTTTTTAGTTAGAGAAGGCAAGCTCAAAATAACTCAAAAATATTTTTTTCTGCCATTTTTTTTATTAAAAAACTGATGGTCACCTCAGTCCAACCCCCCCTCCCTCCAATACAGTCAATTATTTTCTTACTTTCTTCTGTTGCAGTCCTGAGTCCAGGATCCAGACAGTAGCAGCACTAGGAACTGTAGACGCAGGCGCAGGCGCAGGCGCAGACGTGACTTGGGCTTCTTTCCTTGCCGCCGACACAGCTCCCTGCGTGAGTCCTCCTCTCACCTCGCCTCCGGCGTGACGTCACGCGGCGCACGCCGGGGAATTAACCAACTCTCCTCCATGGGGGGGTCGAGGAAACGCACAGGACAGGAGTGACAGGACAGAGGAAAGGGAGCCAGGAGCGCACTGGGCAGCAGTGAGTCGGCTCCGGCAGGGCGGCATACAGTTTCTATTGTGACTGCGCTGCCTGTCTGACACACATTACCGGCCCGCAACTCGACAAGCCCACCGGCTGCGTTCCGGTACTGTAAACCCACGTACTGGGTGCACGGAGAGGTGCTGGTACTCTCCAGGGCCATTTTTGGAAGTGGCGGTACTGAGTACCGCCGCGTTCCGGCCCAGTTAAAGCACTGGTGTCCGGATAGTATTGTCCCTAGCCTCTCTAGTCTGGATAAAGCCAACTTGGTCTGTTCCAATTAGACGTGGTAATAAAACATTCATCCTAGAGGCAAGGATTTTAGTGAATAGCTTCATATCACAGTTCAGAAGTGAAATGGGCCTGTAACTGGCACATAATAAGGGGGCCTTGCCCGGCTTAGGGATCACAGATATAGAGGTGCGCAGCATGTCTGCTGGGAGGTTGTGTGCGTCTATCGCAGCATTGAAGGCTGCAAGAAAGGAAGGTACCAAAGTGTCCTGGTACATTTTGTAGTAGGGGAGGGTGAATCCATCTGGACCGAGAGCCTTACCGGACTAGGTGGAATTCTCCTATTATTCTTAACAATCTTCAAGTTTGTAAACTTACTTTATAAAGATCCCCATACATTTAATCCTTTGAATTCTATGACCTGTATTCACTATGCCCTATGGGTAGGGACTTCTGTTTCACAGAATTCACATGGCCGGCCTTCTGAACTACAGAGGTGCTGAGAGGAGGAGTTTCAGAAGACGGAGTCAGTACAGGAATCACTGCTTGCAGGCAGCAAGGTACCATGCGTAGGCATCTTTACTGTAAGTGGCTGTGGCTGCTTGATGTTCACTTCATACAGTTGTTTATGTACATCACTTCCTGTTTCTTTGTGTCTAGGTTGAAAACTTCAGAGGGATGAAGTAAATAGGGAGAGTCTAATACTACTTGACCTGCTATGGAGTTGCTGGGGAGGGCCAATTGTGATAACCCCCAAAAGAGGGCTACACATGGGATATGTAGTCCTTAGAAATTGAAAGTAAACAATTCCTTGCTGCAAAGGATGCAAGGAATCCAGGAAAGTTGCGGAAAGAGATGACCAGCAGACAGGCAGAACTCACAACATGAAAGGAGCTTTTTCAAAAAGCTTATATTGAAATGTCAATAATAACTAATATTTTGTATTGCTGTTTCAATGCTGATGTTAAAAAACAAATGTGTATGCTGAGACCATAGAATTCCTCTAATGCAGGGGTGCCCAACCTTTTGAAGAGCAAGGGCCACTTAAGCGTCTTGGCAACCAGTCGCTGACCACAATGAGCAGAGGGAGAGGATGACAGGCCCATGTCCACACTGAATATGTAGAGCAAACACGGACACAGCCCACTCTACTCTATGGACCATCCGATCTGCCCAGACAGAAGGGGACAGATACATCTGCCGCTCCATAGAGGTGAATGGAGGGTCCGATTGAGTTGGACTGATCGTGTAAAAGGGGCCTAAGACCGATTTCACACTGATGAGCTGTGGTTTACCCACACCGTGGGTGCAGCGCAGTGCATTGGTGGCTTTCCTGCAGGTTAGCTACACTTTGCCATAGACTTATAGTGTATCCTGCAGGTGTAGTGCACTTTCTAAAAGTGCACCAAACCCGCAGCTAATAACAGAAGTCTATGAAACAATGCAGGTAACCCGCAGATACGTCTATATATGCATTGTGATTTTAGTACCAAACAGGCCTTTAAAAACCACTTGATTACCGAGCCTGTTTTTCAGATTCAGTGTTTACAAGACGAAAAGTTTTTTTTGCTAGAAAATTACTTAAAACCCCCAAACATTATATATATATTTTTTTCTAACACCCTAGAGAATAAAATGGCAGTCATTGCAATACTTTTTGCCACACCGTATTTGCGCAACAGTCTTACAAGCGCACTTTTTTTGAAAAAAAAAAAACTTTTTTGAATTAAAAAATAAGACAACAATAAATTTTGCCCAATTTTTTTATATATTGTGAAAGATAATGTTATGCCGAGTAAAATGATACCCAACATGTCATGCTTAAAAATTGCGCCCGCTCGTGGCATGGCGTCAAACTTTTACCCTTAAAAATCTCGATAGGCGACGTTTAAAAAATTCTACAGGTTTCATTTTTTGAGTGACAGAGTAGGTCTAGGGCTAGAATTATTTCTCTCGCTCTAACAATCGCGGCGATACCTCACTTGTGTGGTTTGAACACCGTTTTCATATGCGGGCGCTACTCGCGTATGCGTTCGCTTCTGTGCGCAAGCTCGTCGGGACAAGGCGTTTAAAAAAATTTTTTTTTTTGTTTTCTTATTTATTTTTATTTAGTTTATAATTTTTTTACACTGAAATAAAAAAAAAAAAATTATTACTTTTATTCCTATTACAAGGAATGTAAACATCCCTTGTAATAGAAAAAAGCATGACAGGTCCTCTTAAATATGAGATCTGGGGTCAAAAAGACCTCAGGTCTCATATTTAGACTAAAATGCAAGAAAGAAAAAAAAATTTGAAACTGTCATTTTTTCAAATGACAAAAAAAAAAATGTTGCTTTAAGACGCTGGGCGGGACTGACGTTTTGACGTCACTTCCGCCCAACAGAGCTATGGGGACGGGTGAAGGAGATTTTTCCCTCACTCGCAACCCCAGTCAACAGCCGAACAGTCCCGATCGCCTCCGCCGCTACCGACGGCTACGGTAAGCAACGGAGGGTGCGGGAGAGCAGCGGGAGACCGCCGTTATCGTTTACAGGACCGTTGGCACTAAAGATGGATACCTCGGTTGTGGCAGCAGCTGCTGCCATTCCCGAGATATCCATCTTTAAAAACAGGACGTATTTTGACTATGGGCCAGTAACCAAGTGGTTAATAACAGGATTCCATTCTAGTATCGCCGGCTGTTGCTGTTCCTGGCAGAGTGCATTTGGTATCACTCCACCTAGACAGGAAGCAACAGCTTATGTGGCTCTGCGCCCCCTGCAGCCACTTGCTACCTCTATCGGCAGCTTCATTCACAACACTGATGCTCTGGGACAGAGGGTCGGCAACCCGCAATCTGGGCTTGCCAACCCACCATCCCAAAACAGGAGGTCGTGTGCCACAACAGAGGGCTCCGCTGGTTGGGCATCCCTGCTCTAATGTAAAATGAAGACAAAGATATACTACATTCAGAAAATACACACAGTAAAACCTTGGATTGCGAGCATAGTTTGTTCCAGAAACATGCTTGTAATCCAAAGCACTTGTATATCAATGCAAATTTCCCCATAAGAAATAATGGAAACTCAAATGATTTGTTCCACAACCATTTATTCATAAGTCCTTCAGTTTAAAGTCCATATAAAAAGATCATAGCAATGTGATTGGTTGTGTAACCATAAAATGTCCATCTACAAATGGCAGCCTCCACAAGGAGATTAGAAGAAAAATCCAGCAGGAGCTACAGAGTGGAGCCTCTAAGTGTAGCAATATGGTTACATTTAATGAAGGTACAACATTTAACAACTCACATGGTTGATAATTAAAAGAGGCACATCTACGTATGCAGGCATCCGGGGTAAACCTGTCCACATAGACCATCCCCCACACCACTGTCTCTCACCACTGCAATCGTGACGACTACCTTGCAGTAGAACTGCTTGTGGTGCGCAGCATGGAAGGAACGACGTCGATGACTCTGAGGAGGATGGTCTATGTGGACAGTTTTACCCCAGATGCCTGCATACTTAAATGTGTCTATTTTAATCATCAACCATATGAGTTGCTAAATATTGTACCGTCATTAAATGTAACCATATTGCTACACTTATGCCCTGTACACACGATCGGTTCATCCGATAAAAACGGTCTGATGGATTTTTTCATCAGATATCCGATAAGGCTGACTTTCATCAGTCGTGCCTACACACCATCGGTTAAAAAAACGATCGGTTCAGAACACAGTGGCGTAAAACACAACGACATGCTGAGAAAAATGAAGTTCAATGCTTCCGAGCATGCGTCGACTTGATTCTGAGCATGCGTGGATTTTTAACCGATGGACGTACCCACAGAAGATCATTTTTTTCTATCTTTTTTTTAACCATCAGATAATTTTAAAACAAGTTCCTAGTTTTTTCACCGATGGGGCCCACACACGATCGGTTCGTCTGATGAAAACGGTCCATCAGACCGTTTTCATCAGACGAAGCAATCGTGTGTACGCGGCATGAGAGGAGCCTCTCTTCTCCTTTATACTCAGTTGTGACGTGATGCTACTTGTATATCAAGACATTGCTTGTAAATCAAGTCAAAATGTATTAAAAAAAATTTGGCTTGTCTTGCAAAACGCTCTCAAACCAAGTTACTCTCAAACCAAGGTTTTCTGTAGTTTAGATTAAAGTAGAACTATAAGCAAAACATTTTCCTGGTGCCTCCATGGCAGCATACATGTGATATTAGCTTCCGCCCACAGGACCAGTGCATAGCTTTAAAAAGTTAACACCCACACAACAGCCCGTTCCCTTTTTTGTCCTCATGGAACTCACAGCCAGAGTGAAGAGAATAAACCCTTAACTGCTACCTTTGGTGGTTTTCTGCACTGGTTCAGCCTCTCCTGTAGTGCAGTCCCTGACCTTGGGATGCAAAATTCTCTGATAAGGCAGGGAGCCCCTTCTGTGGATCTTTTGGGGTGAAAAATTGGGTGCTAACTAGCCCCACATACAGCAGGGCAGCCAGGGCTATGTTCCTCAGAAGAGCTGTCCGTGTCTGGAGCCTGCCTCCCAGAAGAGAATGGATCCATTGAACTTTAAAACCGCATTTCCAATATAAGTAGGTCTTCTAATTTTTTGGAATTTATCTGTGAATGGCCTCATAAGTTGTGTGTTACATCTCCTCTTGGATGAGCTGCAGCTGTACCATGTTCCAGTATGCATTCTAGTGGCAATTGTGGAAGAGAAAGCTAAATGTCTACATTGAAGGGAATGATTCATTATGCTGAACAGGTGAAGTAAATAGAGATCACATGGAGGCTATCTTTAGTTTGGGCATGTACTCCCCCAGTGGCCATCTTGGAGTTGGGCAAAACTACAGTTGAGGAACATGAGTTTTAAGACCCAGCGGCTTACAGATCGGGTGTTTACAGGATAGGACTGCATGCCAGCATGTGCATAGCAGCAAACCCTGTGTCAAGGGCCATTTCCTGCTACTTATCAAATGGATATGTCCTTACTCAAATGTTTTAGTGTGGCATTATTAATATACCTGACTAAATATTAGTGTTCCAGCTGCCCTGCACCATGAGCTCACTGCATAACAAAGATCCACACGGTTCCTATAGGTAAGGATCATAAGACCAGGTAGGTATTTTGCTGCTAAAAGAGTGCGTATAGGTACTAACTGGCCTCTCCCTCGGCTAAGAAGCCCACAGCCTGTCCCGCTGACAGGAATATGCGAGAGAGGAGCATCAGAAATACAGTCCGAGGCAGAGAAAATCCTCTTTCATGATGAAAACTTCAACACTATGGCCTGAAGAGGGTCAGGAGGCAGACAGAAGCTCTCATTATGCTTAACTGGAAGGAATTGCTGTGAATCCTGGGTGAAGCTGCTTTTACAAAGTAAATAATGTGTCAAGATTGCATTTAAGAGGGTGACAGAAGCTCTTCCTTTCCACTATTCATAGTCATAAAGGATTGCTGTAAGCCTGGGTAAAGGTCCCTTTACAAGATAAAGAGTGTGCCAAGATTTACATAAAGGGGTAGACAGAAGCTCTCCTGCCCACTATTCATAGCCACAAAGGATTGTAATGGGCTTATCCCGGGCACATCTGGCTGCTAGGCTGTCTGAGGGAGCTGTCCGGAAGCAAGAAAGCAGCGCAGGGTTGGGATTGCGGCTTGCAGTCCAACCAGAAGTGCAGATGTGGCGTCTTGCTAGATGCTTTTCCCTGCATGGCTGTCCTCCTGTTGAAGTCTCAGGCCCGGATTCAGAAAGCCCCGCGTAACTTTTTGCGGGCGTAGCGTATCTCAGATTTTTGCCATTTTATTCCTGGCTAGAAAGGTAACAGAAGTTTTTCTGAGACCCAGCAGACAGTGTAATATGTTATACAATGATTAATAAAGCAACACGTCAAGCAATATGGTAGCATGCAGTAATAAACAGCCATGTTCATGATCAAAGACATTTTTAGTGTAGCGCCCCCTTTACTTTCAGTAAGGGCACTACGCTAAAGTTAGTGGGAGAATGAGAGAGGTAAGTTGCTCTCATTCTAAATTTTGTTAAATTTGGCTGTCGCCAAATTCTGGATTGTCCTGTGGGTCAGTCTGTGCGTCCAGGGATACGGTCTCATCTCTGGACGGCAGATGGAGCCAGAGGGATCAAGGCGGAGCCGCTTCTTCCCAGCAGCCAATGAGAGGTGTTGAGCCTCGCTGTGCATGCTGGGAGGGGGGTATTTCTGTGGCGGAGGCCTTTGTTCTTGGTTCTTCGCGGGTTCCTGGTTTCAGGTGCGGCACCCACCTTTAAAGTGTGCGCACATCACTATGGCCTACCTGGCCTGGGGTCGCGCGCAACGCAGAGTTCCAGACTCTGGGCCCTTCTGGCCTGGAGCAACTGATGACACAAAGGGGCCCCAGTGACTTACTGGGTCCCCAATTCTACTGAGGAGATCCCAGGCTGTATGCCGTTCGGTGGGGGATCGGCTTGAGGAAAACCCAGGGGCAGGTTATCCAAAAGGGCTTGAACGAACCATCGGGGATCTGGTGACCAGAGCATTGACAGGTACACTTGCACTGTCAACCGGTGACTCTGACGTGATCTATTGGGAGGATTAGCTCTGCTGTTCACATTGTCAGCATTAAGCCTGTGGCAGAGGTTTCATCTGGAATCCTAATCCAATCAGAGCCAAGTCTGTGGCAGAGACTTGTTCATTCCAGTAACCTTAAAGTGACGCTTCGGCTGCCAGGCCTGTGGCAGAGGTCTGTCTGGGGGCACTTCACCCATTCTGGCTAGAGTGGTGACGAACTGTACTACTACAGAAAGCAGGATTGCTTTCCTACTATCCAAGGCCTGATACCGCAAAGTTTCTTTACTTCATCAACATTTTCTGTCTACCTCAAGTTGATGTTGGTTGTGTTGGGCCAAGAAATAAAGCATTCAGAAAACCTTATCTACGAATTGGACATTTGCTTATTGCTCTACTCACTACCTTCACCCCTAGACAACACATAGAGGTAACTTAATACGCCGATCCCAAAACAATCAGCGGCTCCTGAGGGGGTAGCGGGGTAGCGCTACATGTGGGGGCTTGTCCGGGATTCAGCTGTTACCTCTGGCAACGGAGAACGTAAGTACAAGATTTACTAAAGAGCGAAGAGCGTCGTGTTTTTGAACTGTTTGGTACCGAGGGAGTTAACCTCGCACCGCTAAGCTTGGGCGTACGTGCAGCAGAGCACGCGCCTGAAACGTGTCCGGACAAGTTCTTCAAGTGGGAGGAGTCACCCACCCCTGCGTGAGACGTATGACAGAGTCTTCGCGCTATTTCAGCAGAACACCGCCCACCAGCAAGAGAGAAGGAGAAACCACGTGGCGATGTCTGCTATCCTGCAACCGAGTGTGGTTGCCCAGCGATTGAGGCCCCCCGCTACTTCACCGGGGGTCTGCAACATGTTTTCCCCACCTGGAGTGCCAGTGACGGACACGGGGATCCGTATGTCCACCCAGGGACAGTTTGTGCTCCTATCGAGTGGTGGATCGGAGATGCTGGGACTGTCCTGTCCTCGTTGCGAGGAGCTGTCCGTCAAAATCCAGCCATTCGCCCGATGCCAGAAATGTCGGCCTATCTTTTTGTCGCCACATCACCTGCTAAAACTCCAAGGGAGTATAGGGTGAACTATATTACAGGAGTCGTCACCGTGGAGGAGGAAGCCACATGGCCAGAACCATCCCCGTCG
This sequence comes from Rana temporaria, assembly GCF_905171775.1. Classification (NCBI taxonomy): domain Eukaryota; kingdom Metazoa; phylum Chordata; class Amphibia; order Anura; family Ranidae; genus Rana; species Rana temporaria. The sequence goes on from NC_053489.1 coordinate 278,153,148, forward strand.
GTGGAAATTGTGGAGCCGGAGCCTTCCAACGTTGAGGTCATCTCGGTCTCATCAGCCCTGACTCTCCAATCGGCTACCCCGCCATCCTACACACCGGAGGTAAGCCCGATGACCGAAAGAGACCAAGAAGGTGACCCGACCATTGTGACTGATGTGACTACTGCCAGGGCCAAGACCACATCGGAGGCCGCGACCTCTACAGCGATCTCTCTGTGGTGTGCCTCTATAGGAACAGGACCTGCTCAAACCTCCCGCAGTCGAGGCCTACCTCCCTGACGCTCCTGGCCGGGATGGCCGGGGGACTCTCCTGAATCCAAACCCTCCAGGGGTTTGCCAGCGGAGGAGCTAAACTCCTCGGACTTCGATTCCTTCTCCGACGATGGGGATCTCCATGACGAAATGTTCGAGCCGATGTTTCCTGAGTCGCAGGGCTTCGGAGGATCCCGTACCCTCTATGGTACTCGGAGGAGGAAAACCCGGAGCGCAACATGTGGGTCCCAACAGCCGTCCATGGACGTTCCGCAGCTAACTTGGGGAGTCGGTGAGTCCAATCCTGTTCCCATTGTTTCACTCACCACCCCTGTGCCCCTTGTTGCTTCCATGTTAAAAAGGGCACAGGACGCTATAGTGCTGCCGGGATGCGGAGACCCACGTAACTTGCCAACCTTGGCCAGGCTGCAGCGCCTGGTGATCCAGAGAGTTGCTGCCAGTCACGGGTATGAGTACCCATACGTGCCACCTTCCCTTTTGAAACAGATTGACCAGGAACGGGAAGCTTGGTGCCGTGATGCTATATGGGGGTGCTTGAATGTCCCAAAGAAAGAGCGTGAGACACCCTATGCTTTTGTTTGTGTGGGGAAACGTTTTGAAGATTGCCACCGAGAGTGGAGTTGGGGCCGGCATATTTACAGCGATCGGGTTGTGCTGAAATCTCCTGGAAGAGAGGACCAGGTGTTTTCGGTCACCACGACCAATGCAGATGGTGACATTATTATTTTGCCGGACCCACACTTCTATAAGTGAGCTGCATGTCTGCTTTGTCCGGCATATGTACTTTTAAGAAGTTTTGGACAAGGGTTCTCGCCCCCACTCAAGTTGTTTTTTTCCCGTTTCCCTTTTCCCCTTGGCCTCTCCGGATCCACATTGCGGCCTATGTGAAGAATTTTGGAGGGGTTGGGTTCAGTCAGTTAGAGGGGGTCCTTGCCAACTTCTCCACAGCAGTACAGGAAGATTCAGCAAAATAAATGTTTTATCTTACTTCCCTTTTGCTGCTATTTCTTTGCAATTAAACTTGGACTGCCGTAGTACCAGCACACTGACCGCTAGGGGCAGTGTTCTGCAAAGTTTTAAATGCAGAACTGTAATGTGTATATATTGGTTCTTTTTATATTTCTTGCAACAGGGTAAAAGTAAACTATGCTCAGCACTTGTGTTTAATCTCCCTGGGAGGAAGGGAGATGTCATGCTCGGGCCCGAGTGTGCAGTCTCAGTTCCGACCTTGGAGAATTGTATATAGAAATGTTCTTAATATATTAGGATGTATATTTTTGTATGTTCTCTTTTGTCTTTTTATGCAGGTTTCCTGGACCCACCTACTATCAACACTGCGGAGAATGGGTAGCATAGATAGATAGGGCTGTGTATGTTTTTAAAAGCACTAAGATTTGTAATCCAATGTTTTGCACTTATGTTTTCTCTCTTTTTCCTACTTTCCTTTACTGTTTGGCAGGTATCAGGCTGGCATTCAGGTTTGAATGCCTTAGGACACTGGGGACAGTGTCATTTCAAGTGGGGGGAGTATGTAGCGCCCCTTTACTTTCAGTAAGGGCACTACGCTAAAGTTAGTGGGAGAATGAGAGAGGTAAGTTGCTCTCATTCTAAATTTTGTTAAATTTGGCTGTCGCCAAATTCTGGATTGTCCTGTGGGTCAGTCTGTGCGTCCAGAGATACGGTCTCATCTCTGGACGGTAGATAGAGCCAGAGGGGTCCAGGCGGAGCCACTTCTTCCCAGCAGCCAATGAGAGAAGTTGAGCCTCACTGTGCATGCTGGGAGGGGGTATTTCTGTGGCGGAGGCCGTTGTTCTTGGTTCTTTGCAGGTTCCTGGTTCCAGGTGCGGCACCCACCTTTAGGGTGTGCACACATCGCGGGCCCCACCACTATGGCTTACCTGGCCTGGGGTCGCGCGCAACTTGGAGTTCCAGACTCTGGGCCCTTCTGGCCTGGAGCAACTGATGACACAAAGGGGCCCCAGTGACTTACTGGGTCCCCAATTCTACTGAGGAGATCCCAGGCTGTATGCCGTTCGGTGGGGGATCGGCTTGAGAAAAACCCGGAGGCAAGTTATCCAAAAGGGCTTGAACGAACCATCGGGGATCTGATGACCGGAGCATTGACAGGTACACTTGCACTGTCAACCGGTGACTCTGACGTGATCTATTGGGAGGATTCGCTCTGCTGTTCACATTGTCAGCATTGAGCCTGTGGCAGAGGTTTCATCTAGCATCCTAATCTAATCAGAGCCAAGTCTGTGGCAGAGACTTGTTCATTCCATTAACCTTAAAGTGACGCTTTGGCTGCCAGGCCTGTGGCAGAGGTCTGTCCGGGGGCACTTCACCCATTCTGGCTAGAGTGGTGACGAACTGTACTACTACAGAAAGCAGGATTGCTTTCCTACTATCCAAGGCCTGATACCGCAAAGTTTCTTTACTTCATCAACATTTTCTGTCTACCTCAAGTTGATGTTGGTCGTGTTGGGCCAAGAAATAAAGCATTCAGAAAACCTTATCGACGAATTGGACATTTGCTTATTGCTCTACTTACTACCTTCACCCCTAGACAACACATAGAGGTAACTTAATACGCCGATCCCAAAACAATCAGCGGCTCCTGAGGGGGTAGCGCTACATTAGCATATCCTTATATTACTTACGTTGTATATGCAAACACCCATGCAACATTTTAGGTATGTAATACATGCAAATGCCCAGTTGCTGCTGATATAATGTTAGCCTACTGATCATGACACCAAGAAAATGGTCAAACAAACTTTACATTATATGGCAAATAAACTGTACAACTCTATTCAAAGTAGAACATGCTCAGTTTTGCCTAAGCTTCATTAATGCTGTTCTGAATAAGTCCTTCAAAGCTACATATAACTTACATCACCCCATATAACCAGACCAAGTCTGACCTATTCTCTGCATGTTCACTTTCCAAAAAAAAATTCACTTACTCTTTATATCAGAATGCACCACTCTGTATCTTGTTCTGTTTGCTATGTTGTATAAAACCTATGCATTTTTATTATATGATCAAATCATTTTAAACCACTAATATCACAAACCGATGAAAAAGAGGAAATTATCAGAGGGCTAGATTAGAAGAGAAGGTTGGAAGTACGAAGGTGTGATAGAGGGCGCTAGTGAGGTAAATACTTAACCTTTGGGACACTCGCACAGGTCGGGACCCAGGGTGAGGGTGATACAATAGATTATATAGAATAAACCACTCTGGTGAACAAAGATACTCAACACATACTATATAATACCTATAAGGCAGAGTGCGTGTATATACGTGAAATAAATTAATATGAAAACAAATTATTGGTTCAGACACTCATGAGAAGTGAAATCACATTGGTGTGAAAAAATAGTAAGGTGTCTCAAAGGAAGCACCACACAAAATAACGCAGTCCATAAGAAGTTGCCTTCGCAGGGTGATTCAATTGGTAAACTTGCGATAAAAAGTGAGTGATAATGTAGCCACCACCATCTGTAGAAAACGTCACCCGATGTGCACAGATCACAGAATGCGCTTACCGGAATGAATGGACCTATTTATTAAAAATGAGGTCTGCAGAACTGAGCAGGTTAAAGTGCCTGCACACTATACACCAGCTGTTCAGGCGATCAGGATGTCTGGGCCAATGGTGTCTCAGGAATCCATCAACAAAACAAAAGGAAACTCGTAGTGCATTACCGCTTTAATAAACGTAAAAAACATACAAGGCTGATTGGCCCCTTACTTGGTGGGTGCCTACCCGGCACTAGGACTGTTTGCGTTGTTGCAGGGCACTGGATGGATGTCACACGCTGCTCGGTGCGGGGCGTCTCAATCAAAGTGCAGAGTACAGGCGCCGGATCAGCTGGGGAGCGGGGATGTCAGACTGCCTCCGACATATGTTTTGTGGATCTCCACGTCATCAAGGGATTCATTCCGGTAAGCGCATTCTGTGATCTGTGCACATCGGGTGAAGTTTTCTACAGATGGTGGTGGCTACATTATCACTCACTTTTTATCGCAAGTTTACCAATTGAATCACCCTGCGAAGGCAACTTCTTATGGACTGCGTTATTTTGTGTGGTGCTTCCTTTGAGACACCTTAATATTTTTTCACACCAATGTGATTTCACTTCTCATGAGTGTCTGACCCAATAATTTGTTTTCATATTAATTTATTTCACGTGTATACACACACTCTGCCTTATAGGCATTATATAGTATGTGTTGAGTATCTTTGTTCACCAGAGTGGTTTATTCTATATAATCTATTGTATCACCCTCACCCTGGGTCCCGACCTGTGCGAGTGTCCCAAAGGTTAGGTATTTACCTCACTAGCGTCCTCTATCACACCTTCATCCTATTGCACTATATTTATCTTAATATTATGATTTGGAGGAGCAGCTTGTCACTTTAAGTAGGTTATTTATTCACATATGTGAATAATTGCTATATACTTTATATTTTATTGGCGCGGAAACACAAACCACTCTCACAAGGTTGGAAGTACCAATGAAACCCACAAAAGACAACACATAGACAGCGTTGACCAATCAGAATTTATCTGGTCTATCCTCAAAGTGTTGACAGAGAAGAGGTAGAACAGAGAGGATTTCAAATCTCTGGACTGCTGGAGCGACTGGGGGGGGGGGGGAGTGCAAACAGCTAGGCAACCCCGGAGGTAAGTAGAGGGAGTATCAAGAGGGGTATGAAAGGTATCTGCTGTTAGTTCATCTTTACATTTTTTCTGTAAAGGTAACTTGCATTCCTTTTTTTTATATGTTTTTATTAACAAATTTTGTAAGTTTTACAAAAACAAAAAACATACAAGCTTTTAAGTCACATACAGTAAGTGACAAAACTCATTGGGACAGGGCCTAGTGATGTCATCACGCGCATACAGGAAGTTTATGCCCTGGCTGTCTGCATCCGACGTTACAACATCCAAGTGATTCTTAAGAGGGCTTCACACCCCAAATGTGCTAAGTTCACAGTCTGGTTGCACTAGAGAAAGTACACTGTAAAATGTGAGTTTTTATATTTTATGCTTTTATTAAAGAGTCATTTTAAATGATTAAGCGCTATGCTAGCCTTTTGACTTTTTATGAGCACCACCTATACGGATTGCTGTATATTGGAGCGGATGTACCAGGAATTGGATCCGTTACCTATCGGTGGATTGGTATACTCCTTAAAGGGGAAGGCTTATAGTGACCTGTGAAAGGTCAATATTGGAGGTGAGTGCATAGTTTGGAAGGTGGAGGGGTACTTGAGGTGATTTCCGCTAATTGCACTGACTTCACAAAAGAACACATCTGCATATTGGACTTTCTCTGTTTTAATATACTTATTATTGTATGGAATATAGTCACTGTGATCACAGTGGTGTGATAATATTTGTTGGTATATATTTATGTTGTGACAAATCAAATAAGTTTGAGTTTTTATTTCAGTTCAAACTTTGGATTTACCTTCAACTATGTAGTGCCTGCCTGATTGCATACCAATTGAAAGTGTTTAGGTTTAACCAAATTGGATATGGTTTTGTTAAATCTAAAGGAAGTTACGTATGGAGAAGCTTATTTATCAACACAGGGGGAGTTCCCGAAAATATGGAACTTACAAGGAATAAAACAAAGCCTATACAGGCTCATATGATTATTTTATGAATTTACATACAATAGCACCAGGGGCCCGGATTCACAAAGCACATACGCCGACGTAGAACAAGATACGCCGACGTAAGTGCAAATGTGCGCCGTCGTATCTGTGCGCCGGACCCACAAACTAAGATGCGCCTAAAAATAGGCTTCATCCTGCCGACGTAACTTGCCTACGCCAGCGTAGCGTGGGCGCATATTTAGGCTGGACGCATGTGGCGCTCCCATTGATTTGCGATTCAAATATGCAAATGAGGGAAATACGGCGATTCTCGAACGTACGTGCGCCCGACGCAGGCTATGCGATGTGCGCGTAAGTTGAACGTCCGGCGTAAAGTTAAGCCCCATAAAGGAGGTGTAACCCAGCAGCAGACATGCAAAGGTCTGCACCAGGGAACTCAAGCCGGCGTATTTTACGTTGTTTACGTTGGACGTGTGTATGGCTGGGCGTAGGTTACGTTCACGCCGTAGGCAGTGATCCAGCATAGTTTTGGCAGTTGTTTCGACGTGGTTGTGAGCATGCGCAGAGGGATTCATCCACGTCCCGGGGCATGCGCAGTTCGTGATACATATCTGTCTGGCGCTCGGCCCATCATTTGCATGGGGTCAAGCCTCATTTGCATGACTCACACCCACTTCCACCTACGCCGGCGTACGCCTTCGAAAACCCAGCGCAGTTTTGGGAGCACTGGCTTTGTGAATTCCATGCTTGCCTCTCTGCGCTGCATTGGCGTAGCGTATATTATTTGTGCTACGGCGGCGTAATGTGCGCCCGCTCTCTGTGAATCTGGGCCATAGTGTTCAGATAAAGAATGTGTACATGTCTTAAATCCTGCCATACACAGTGACACATCTCAGATGTCTGGACATAATAATAACTGTCATTAGTGCTAAAACCTTATTTAAACCTATATTTAGGTAATCCATTTTACACTTTACTAAAATGTTTGCGTTGTAATGCCATTTTCCTTCAAGATATCAAAGAAAATCATATTTCATAGAGACATCTATTTCACATATTAAAGTGGAACTCCATCCAAAATGTTTGTCTTTATTTGGACAAAGTAGATTGAGAAAATGTCTACGAGTAGGAATCAGGGACGTGCGGTGAGGTCAGTGGCTGGTGAGGCACTAGCTAGTCAGTGGCGTCTCCAGCTTTCATATTTAGGTAGGGGGGTCAACTATAAAATGCAATTATATATATATATATATAAATATAAATATATATAAATATATATATATATATATATATATATATATATATATATATATATATATATCCTGGGGCCCTTTACTACGATCCCACAACGGGCCCTTTCACATGTTCTGCAGTGAGCTCCCTTCCTACTATACTGGGGCCCCCCAGGGTGGCAGAAAACAAGACATATATGTCACCAGCACACCAAGAAAATATAAGGGTCCAAAGCAGTGGGAGAACTATCAGGGTTGCAAAGGTTGTCTTGCCACCGGGCCCTGGTGTTCTGCCACTGTGGGGTTCCCCAGCTGTCCTGTTATTGACAGCACTGGTCTGGCGTCTGTCTCCTTGGCAGCGGTGGCAGTCTATTAGGACCTAGTGCTGGTGACATTATGGGTGCATGCAGGGGAAGGCTGGCACTATTGTTTACAGAGAGCCTAGCGCCCAGCTGGTCACCTAGCAGCAGTAAACCTTCTCTGTTGACATGCTGATCGGGATGTGATCCAGGTGATGCTCCCAGTCAGATCTAATAAACACAGTATTTATTAGCATCAAGAGTACAACCACATATATATATAATCAACCGTATGTTCAGCAGCCATGTGGGCTCTATGCCTGTAAAGTGTGGGCTTTGATCAACAAAATCACTGATATTTAACACTAGGGGCTAGATTCAGATAGCCCTGCGTAATTTAGTGCGGGCGTAACGTATCTCCGATACGTTACGCCGCCGTAAATTAGGGTGCAAGTTCCGTATTCATAAAGAACTTGCGCCCTAAGTTACGGCGGCGTATGTGGGCCGGTGTAAGCCCGCCTAATTCAAATGGGGATGATGTGGGCGTGTTTTATTTAAATTATTGTTGACACCGCGTATTTTCCGTTTTTTACGAACGGCGCATGCGCCGTTCGTGAAAGAACTCCCGCAAATCGTCATTGCTTTCGACGTGAACGTAAATTACGTCCAGCCCTATTCGCGAACGACTTACGCAAACGACGTAAAAAATGCAAAATTCGACGCGGGAACGACGTCCATACTTAACATTGGTTGCTCCTCATATAGCAGGAGCAACGTTACGCCGGAAAAAGCCGTACGCAAACGACGTAAAAAATTCCGCCGGGCGCACGTACGTTTGTGAATCGGCGTATCTAGTTCATTTGCATATTCTACGCCGAAAACTACGGAAGCGCCACCTAGCGGCCAGCGTAAATATGCACCCTAAGATACGACGGCGTAAGAGACTTACGCCAATCGGATCTTAGCCTAATTTCGGCGTATCTTGCTTTCTGAATACAGAAAGAAGATACGCCGGCGCAGCTTTGAATTTACGCGGCGTATCTATAGATACCCCGGCGTAAATTCTTGTTGAATCTAGCCCTAGGATTTGACTAGGAGCATCACCTGGATTGCATCACGATCAGCATGTCAGAGAAGGCTACTACTGCTAAGCAACCTGCAGGGAGCTCAACTGTCTACAACCATAGAGATGGGCTTGGGTGTGTTTGAAATCCCACATGCCCGATCCCGCCAGGAAGCCGACACTCAACAGTGCTAATCACAGCAACTGAGACAGTCCTGATCTGTGCAGCTGTGGACCGGGAAATGTCTCACTGCCTGTGATTAGCGCTGTGCAGTGTCAGCGTCCTGGCAGACTCTGGCATGTGGAATTTTGAACATGCCCAGCCTATCTCTAACAACAAATTGTGCTGGCCCTCCTGTACATCAGCCCCATAAAGTAACCAGCACTGGGTTCCAATGTGCTGCCGCCGCTGCCATGGAGACAGAGACCAGCGCTGTGAATAGCCGGGACAGGACAGCAACTCTGGTTGTTCCACCACTGGTCCACACTGGGAGGATTCCCCCATCCACCTATAATGTGTAGATGAGACATTGGATCATTTCTTTTTTTTTTCATTCAACATAATAGTTGACTGAAAAAAGTGATCAATGTATGGGCTGCCTAAGAGCCAAGACCAGCCATAGTTTAAATCTCAGCTGGTTCAGCAGGAACTGGCTGAGATTTGAACCATTAATGAGCAGGTTCTCTTAAGCCTCGTACACACGATCAGTCCATCCGATGAGAATGTACCGATGGACCGTTTTCATCGGTTACCCGATGAAGCTGACCGATGGTCCGTCGCGCCTACATACCATCGGTTAAAAAAACGTTCCTGTCAGAATGCGGTGACGTAAAACACAATGACGTGCTGAAAAAAACGAAGTTCAATGCTTACAAGCATGCGTCGACTTGATTCTGAGCATGCATGGATTTTTAACCGATGGTTGTGCCTACTAACGATCGTTTTTTCCCATCGGTTAGGAATCCATTGGTTAAATTTAAAGCAAGTTGGCTTTTTTTTAACCGATGGTTAATTAACCTATGGGGCCCACACACGATCGGTTTTGACCGATGAAAACGGTCCATCAGATCGCTGTCCTCTGTTTAACCTATCGTGTCTACGAGGCCTCATGATTATCACTAGTGGTTGCACTAGTGATAATCACTGTTTGTCGGGAGAATACAATTGCTGGGCAGGAGGGATATTACCCTGTCTGTGTTGATGGGGGAATCATGCAAGTTTCTTTCCTGCAATCTGTGGATGCAGGAAATAATTTTGCATCGTATATTATCTGCCTAATTGAAAGTGAAAGTAAATTGTGAATGTCTTGAAAGAACAGGAGAGGGGGAGGGAGACAGATGGGGGGGTGGAGATAATGCAGTTCAGTGATTACAGTGTACTGCAGTCTGCAGTGCACACACTTACCCACGGTTCAGGCTAAAATCTCAGGCATCATTCACACACAGCCAGGAATGCTGCTGATTTTCATATTTACCGCCCACACATCCCCTCTCTTCAGATACAGCACGCCGGGATAGTGTGGGCAGGACTGGAAGGAGGAGGAGGAGCTGTATTCCTCCCTGCTCGTATGTGAGGAGAGTGAGGGGGGGCTGGACTCGCTGGGCTGTGAAAGAGTGTCATAGACCGACACTCAGCTCAGCTTGTAGTCACCACTTTTGGAATATTTTACTATATCTTTTCATGTGACAACACTGAAGAAATGACACTTTGCTACAATGCAGTGGCGGCTGGTGCTCAAAATGTTTGGGGGGGTGCAAACAAACTGAAAAAAAAAAAAAAAAAACATCAAACGCAGCCACTGTGCCATCAAACGCAGCTCCTGTAACCATCAATTGTTGCCAGTGGCCCGGATTCAGAGAGCAATTGCGCCTGCGTAACCATAGTTATGCAGCGCAATTGCTGACTTGCTCCGGCGTTACGAATGCTCCTGATTCAGGAACATCGTAACGCCGACTGCAGCCTAAAATCTGCGTGGCATAAGGCTCTTATGCCACGCATATTTTAGGCTGCATTCTTGCGATGACTGCTAGGGGGCGGTCCCATTGTGCTCAGTGTATAGTATGCAAATTGCATACTAACACCGATTCACAATGTTGCGCGGGCCCTGCGTACGCAAGTTACGGAGTTTCCGTACGGCGTCTTTAGCGTAAGGCTGCCCCTTCTAATAGTAGGGGCAGCCAATGCTAAAGTATACCCGCCGTTCCCGCGTCGTGAAATTAGAATTTCACGTCGTTTGCGTAAGTGATTTGTGAATGGCGCTGGACGCCATTCACGTTCACTTTGAAGCAAATGACGTCCTTGCGACGTCATTTGCCGCAATGCACGTCGGGAAAGTTTCCCGACGGAGCATGCGCTCTACGCTCGGCGCGGGAGAGCGCCTAATTTAAATGATTCCCGCCCCCTACGGGATCATTTACATTAGGCGCCCTTACGCAGGGCAAGTTTACACAGCGCCCCCGCAATTTACGGAGCTACTGCTCCGTGAATCGCGGGTAGCGCAGTAAATTTGCGGGGGCGCAGGGCAAAAACGCTGCCCTGTGCCTCCGTAAGAAAGGGGCAAATTCAGACCAAATTTCCCGCGGACAGCGAACGCGGTAACGTGGCCACGCTGTCGCCGCGACGATCAAGCGGCGACGTGCGCGACCCTGGAAGGTCAATGCTTCCACGCATGCGTCAAATCACTTCGACGCATGTGAGGGCTTTCGGCCAATCGGACATGTCCGGTGAGTCTGTACAGACGACCGAACATGTCCGACGGACAGGCTTCCAGCGGACATGTTTCTTAGCATGCTAAAAAACATTTGTCCGCTGGAAACCTGTCCGATCCGCCGGAAAATTGAACGGTCGGCCGTACACACGACCGAACATGTCCGTGGAAACTGGTCCGGGAAACAGTTTCAGCAGACATGTTCGGTCGTGTGTACGAGGCCTTACTCTTTTACCAAGTTCAGCAAATAAATCTTAGAAAAAGAAGTGCAAAGTGTGGACATTGAACTTTTTCAGCTCTCATCTAGTACCCTGGACGGTGAGGAAATAGAGGTAACATGCCGCCTGAAAATATCCAGCAGCTCCTTTGGGGGTAGTGCTACACACGCTTAACACCATCTGAACCAAATAAGTTTATCTTGGTCTCATCAAACCACAGAGCATGGTTCCAGTAATCCCTGTCCTTAGTTTACTTGTCTTCAAACTGTTTGCAGGCTTTCTTGTGCATCATTTTTAAATAAGAGACATTTTATGTGTATCCTCACAGGGTGACACTGTGGATACACTGGTAACAGTGTGCCAGCGTCCCGATACCAGCAAAGTGTATCTATCCATTATTATATTTTTACGATTATTTGTCCCTAACTGGCAATATGTTTTGATACACTGCCAATTTAGTGGTATTAAAGGCTGTCTGTTGCTCTATTCAACACAGCCAACATTATATTCATGCTTCTGAAGAAGCTTTCATATACAACGCGTAACATGTAGAGCAAATCCTTTTCTACAACTGGATCCTCTTTGTGACTATTGGTTCCATATTTGTATAACATTTCGGTATCTATTGTATTTGTAATACAAATGTATGTTACTGGAATCACTATGATAGCATTTAAGAGGTCCATCTAAAGATTGTTATAGACAATTTTATTTGTTCAGTCGATTTTTATAAAAAAAAATCTACAATAAAAACCCTTAGTATTTTATCATTTCTATTTGTGTGCCTTTAAAAGTCCAATTCTCTAGTTTATAGTCTAATTTCTTGTGCATCATCTTTAGAAGAGGCTTCCTTCTGGGATGACAGCCATGCAGACCAATTTGATGCAGTGTGCGGTGTATGGTCTGAGCATTGACGGTCTGACCCACTACCCCTTCCACCTCTGCAGCAATGCTGGCAGCACTCATACATCTATTTCCCAAAGACAACCTCTGGATATGATAATGAGCATGTGCACTCAACTGCTTTGGTCGACCGCTGTATGGTCTTGGCCACTGTGCTGCAGCTCAGTTTCAGGGTCTTGGCAATCTTCTTATAGCCTAGGCCATCTTTATGTAGAGCAACAATTCTTTTTTTTCAGATCCTCAGAGAGTTCTTGTTGCCATGAGGTGTCATGTTGAACTTCCAGTGACTAGTATAAGAGAGTGAGAGCTGTAACACAAAATTAAACACACCTGCTCCCCATTCACACCTGAGACCTTATAACACTAATGAGTCACATGACACCGAGAGGGAAAATGGCTAATTGGGCCAAATTTGGATATTTTCACTTTTCTTACCAGCGGTTTAGACCTTATTGTCTGTGTTGAGTTATTTTGAGGGGACAAACAATTTACACTGTTATGCAAGCTGTACACTCACTACTTTACATTGTAGCAAAGTATAATTTCTTCAGTGTTGTCACATAAAAAGATATAATAAAATATTTACAAAAATGTGATTGGTGTACTCACTTTTGTGAGATACTGTATATATAGGGAGGGATTAGAACGCTTGTCAGTTTTCATTGCTGTCTGTGCCTGCGTTACCCTCTCTATTTGTCCTCTTTACCATTATCATTGATAGTGAAAGTAAAAGAAAATACCCACTCTTGGGTTGTGCCCAGAAAAGTAATAGAGGGAAAATCTTCCAATGGGGACCGTGGGGTTCCCAAGGAAATTCCCTAAAATTTGCACACTGGTACTGACTAGTCCAATGTTTCTCCTCAGTTTCTGTCGCTCACTCAGCTAATGTGACCCCCCCCCCCACCCAGTTCTGATGGAGAGGGATGGGGAAGGGCAAACAAGGATGCTGCGCAGGCACACTGCGTCCTCCTTGTCAACTGATTACATCATTGGTGATTAGGACCCTGGCAGCTAGAAGGTTGCACATGGAAAACCTGTGACTGATTCACTTTAATGGCCACGACTGTGTCTTTGTGGCTTGCATATATATTTTTGGCAATTGTTAGGCATTTTGCAGAGGCACCCTTGAAGAAAATGAGACTTGTAGTTCCACATCAACTGGAGGGCCACAGGTTGAGTGCCCATGGTCTATAGCAGTGATGGCGAACCTTGGCACCCCAGATGTTTTGGAACTACATTTCCCATGATGCTCATCTTCACTGCAGATTGCATGAGCATCATGGGAAATGTAGTTCCAAAACATCTGGGGTGCCAAGGTTCGCCATCACTGGTCTATAGAGATTATGCTTTGCAGCCATGTTACCCTGAATGAGCCATAGAGTCATTGCTATGAAGAGTCCATGTTTGTGCAGGTTTCATAATCCTACTCTGCAGTGTATGCATGCTCTCTGTCTATATAAACCTGTTTTCTATTATTCTGCAGTGTATGCATCTTTTTGGCATCCTGAACCTGTTTTGCATTATTGCTTCTAACTTTGCACTTGTTTAATAAACTGCTTACTGTAACTGTTACTCCCTGTCTGATCATTCAGCTGATTACATAATACGGCCAGCGAACAAATAAAAGGGTCTGATGTCTCCCAGTAGAGGTCAGTATTACCTATTAGAATTTGACCTTCCTTGCACTTAGAGAGGTACATTATTGTTCTGACCAAATTTCTACAAATGAGTAATGTGGCAAATGTCACACACACTGACACGTTTGCATTCCTCAAAGATAAAAACTAAACCACAAAGACAGAAAGAAAAATACGCACGATCTGTCTCTCTCCTAATGGGTAAATAGCATGTTTCACCAAGCAGCTCTTGCTAAACTGGTTCTGCCTTGTGCACAGCCCTCTGATTCCTGTAGCTCCAGGTATGTGATACTAATCAAGCAGTGCCGGAATGTTTCTATATGAGGGCAAGAGGGAGGGAGAACAGGGGTTGGGTTTCTTGAATGTTTCCTTCTTGTCACTAAATCTACATTATCTAAACAGTACAGCAAGTAAGGGGTTGATAAAATCAAACTATTGTTGGCCGAGGGGCGGGAGTTGATGCATAAAATTATCATGTGACAATTTTAGTGCCCTGTGAATTATTAGGAGGGTTTACACGAATATTGATCATTAAGCGGCAATGTGGCATTGTTTTTATCTAACTACTTCAGCTCCGGAAGATTTATCCCGTCATGACAAGGCCATTTTTTGCCATACTGCACTGTGTTACTTTAAATGACAATTGAGTGGTCTTGCAACACTGTAACCAAATAAAACGTTTGCTTTTTTCCCCCCACAAATAGAGCTTTGTTTTGGTGGTATCTGATCACCACTGGGTTTTTATTTTTTGCTATTTAACTACTTCCCACCCGGTCACTGCATATGTATGGCCAAGTGGGCGCTCACTCCTGAGTGGACGTTCAGGAACGTACCTCAGAAAGAGGGGGATTGCACGATGCGCTCGTGTCACCTGTCCAATCACAGCTGTCATGTGATGTAAACAGAGAGGCGGTTGCTAGGCCATCGGCTCTCCTCTCCTTACACATTAGTTGTCGGCGAGAAGAGGAGAGCGGATCGCTGCAGCCGGCTGGTGATCAGTGTGTATGAGCTGTTTTTTATAGCTTTTTATACACTGATCACCAGCCTAGTAACACACACATGTAAACACGCAGGGGTAGATTCACGTAGATCGGCGTTTCTTTGTGCGGGCGTAACGTATCCTATTTACGTTACACCTCCGCAACTTTTACAGGCAAGTGCATTTACGCCACCATATAGCAGGGGTAACTATACGCCGGGAAAAGCCTAACGTAAACGGCGTAAATGTACTGCGTCGGCCGGGCTTACGTTCGTGAATTTGCGTATCTTGCTGATTTACATATTTCGATGCGTAATCAGCATACACGCCCCTAGAAGTCAGCAGAAAATTGCAGTTACGATCCGACATCGTAAGAGACTTACGCCGGTCGGATCTAATAGAAATCTATGCGTAACTGATTCTATGAATCGGGCGCATAGATACGTCCGGCCGGACTCAGAGATACGACGGCGTATCTGGAGATACGCCGTCGTATCTTGTCTGTGAATCTACCCCACAATGTAAAACACACATCACAACACAATGTCCCCAAGACACATGTCCCCACACACATGTCCCCTACATATGTAACAGTAATATCATATTTCCCAATGATTATCTGCACATATATGTCCGTGATCACCTGCGCACATCTGTACATGATAATTTGCGTACATCTGTCCGTGATCACATGAACCAATTATTATACACTTAATGGGATTTTTTTTGCCAAAGACAGGTAGCAGACTACATTTTGACTTAAATTAATGACAAAATTCGATTTTATTGAATTTCTTTTAAAATAGAATAAAGAAAATATTGGGTTTTTTTTCCAAAGTTATGCTCTTTTTTCACTTATATTGCAAAAAATTTTTAAAACAGAGTCGTGAATAAATACCACCAAAAGAAAATGCGAGCGCGCTGAAAGCTGAAAATTGGCCTGGGAAGGAAGGGGGCGAAAGTGCCTAGTATTGATGTGAATAAACAAAAAAATAACGAAATAAAAAAATATATATATTTGTTTTACTTTCTGCTATAAAACCTATCAAATAAAAAAAAAAAAATTTTTTTTTAACAAAGAATCGAAATTCTAGGCCAATATGTATTCTGCTACATATGTTTGGTAAAAAAAAAAAAAATCCCAATAAGCATATATTGATCGGTTTGTACAAAACTTATAGCGTCTATGGAATATTTTTATTTATTTTTTCTACTAGTAATGGCGGCAATCAGCGATTTATAGCGACTGCGATATTGCAGCGGACATTTTGACACTAACTGACACGTTTGACACTTTTTGGGGACCAGTGACACTAATACTGTGATCAGTGCTAAAAAAAATGCACTGTCACTGTACTAATGACATGGCTGGGAAGAGGTTGATATCAGGGTGGATGAAAGGGTTAACTGTGTGCTTAGCCAGTGTTTTACTATACTTGTGTGAGGTCCTTTTACTAGGGGAAGAGATGGAATTTATTCCCTGCTTTGCAGGGACACACACTCCACCCATGCCCTCCTGTCAGAACGGCGATCTGCCTTGTTTACATACAGTAGGTGGATCGCAGTTCTGTCTCTCTGTCTGACGATCAGCGGATACCAGAGTACATTGGGTGCCCTGCACCCGCCGACCGGCTTCTGCTGTGTGTAATACATGCCCCCTACCTAGATGTGTCAGATCACATATACATGTGTGGTCCGGTGCTGCCCTGTAGCAGTAGAACTGCTATAGGGCGTGCCTAAAGTGGTTAATAATTTGGCTACATAAATATTTTATATACACTATCAAATATATTTAGCACCAACTGTAAAAAGACTATAGTTGTATTTTGTACATCTTGTCTACTACATGTCCTAATACAGGAATGAATCTAGATGTGTGTATATATGCTCTGTGTACATGAAATAGGATATAAAAGCAGAACTAAACTCTCTCAATCCACATGCCCTATTCTTAATCCTTAAACTGCTAGGATTAGTACATAAATGGGAAGGTGTATTACATTTTCTTGTTTTAACCTTTTTTTACATTTCTTCAGTTGCTTTCTGCTTTCTGGTCAAGACCAAAATGATGTTATACATCCCGTGTGTTTTCATGGGCATTTTCTTTTTCTTCCATCTGTAGTATGGCAGGGGAGACACCATGATCATGAAGGTGGTTCTCCCAGGACGAAGCTCGGCCATTGCACTCTGGCCGTGCTGGTCGTGGTGTCTTCCCTGCCGCTTCTCGGCCTTTTGGCTAGGATCGAGTGTGGTATCTGTTCTTATCAGTTGTCAGCGGAGCGCTGAAGCACCTCCTACATGGGGAGGGTGGAAGCAATCCAATGACGTCATTGCACCTGGAAGGATGGTTTCAGCAGGGACTACACCGTGCTGCCCGACAGTTACTGGGGGCCGGCCCAAGGTCGAGTCTGAGCCATCTGGAAGGGTGCTCCTGGTGAGGATGGGTGCTGCGCTTGGTCTTGGTCTTTTTGCCGAGTTCTAGTCTGGCCTGCTGGCTGGTGTAAGTGCTATCTCTGTCAGCGATCCGGTAGGAGGAGCTGGTACTGCCCTGAGAGTAGACGGGGTAAGGCCATGCAAATCTGCCGGGTTGACAGAGGGTCTGGAGGGGCTAGTATTGGCGGAGGCTGCTAACTGGAGCGGCAGTTCTCCCCAAGAAAACCTTGAAGGGATCTCTAGCTGGCAGGGGTGGAGGGCTGCACTGGCTGGTCGGGGGGGGGGTAGATTTGGAAGGAAAAGCCTATGGTGCATGTGCCCCTGGAGTGGCAGTCCAGGGGTATCTGAGAATCACTGTGTGTGAGGGACACTTTGATTTAAGGATACCACGGTCACTGCACCAGCTACACGCTTTTTTTAGCACCTGCCTCCTGGGCCGGGCCTTTTGGCTAGGACCGGAGGAATTTTTTATTCCTGGCTGGAGGGCCTGGTCATTGTTAAACACAATGACAACTTCTTTCACTCTCCTTTTCACTATCCCTTTCCCCCACTTTATTTAATTTATTGCCTATGTTTTGTCACGTTTTTGTCTTTTTTTTTGTTGTGCACGTTTTGTGTCACTGTGTGATTAGTAAGGGTCAGCCCTGAATGTCTTGAGAGTGGGTGGACATGGCCTTCTGGCTTAGTCTGCCTGCTCTCATGGGGTCTCCCTTCGGGGGAGCCCCACCTAGTACTGGGAGGGTTCTGTTTCGGCAGTCCCTCCGAGGAAGTTGGGTCCGTGTCGGCTTCGGTTGCTCGGACCACAGTACCTAAGTCCACGTCTGGAGCCTAACGCCACAGGGGATCAGGGTTTGGGTCCCTCTTCACACTAGGACCACTTGACGTTGCACCCGTCTGCACGTTTTTGTGAACACTCTTTATGTGTGTGCACATTTTTTCTGCACCGGGTGGAGTTTTTGGGTGTGTTCACACGCCATAGGCTTTTCAAAAAAAAAAAAAAAGTATAGTGACCAGAGTCCTGGGTATAGATGGAGCTCTTAGGCTGCATTCACACCTAAGCGTTTGGTAGCCTGAAGCCTGAAGCTATAAAACACTAGAGGGGAAAAAATACATTATTCTCAATGGAGATGGTTCACATCTACACTCCAAAATGCCTGAAGCCGAACGCCTGAAGCTCAAACAAGTTCTGGACCCTTTTTTGTCGCGTGAATCGGGCTGATTTGGGCATTTTTGAACGTTTGTATTCCCAAACGTTCTATTCAAGCGTCTAGCGCGACAACGAGCGTTTCTACGGGAGTTTTGTCGCTTTAATGTGTTCTGTGAAATAGAACATTCACCTAGGAAGAAGATAAAAAAAATCTACAAACATAGCAACAAGTGATGAAAGAGATGATAATTTTTCCTATTGGCTAAAAATAAAAAACGACGAAGTTCAAAAACGTCAGACAACGCTGTATGCAAATGTGCGAATACACGCTACAAAACGCCGGAAAAAAATACCGAAAACGCTACGCTCAGGTGTGAAAGCGGCCTAAGACTTTGGATGACTTTAAGGTGGTGCACTTGTTGATGTTCTTTAGTGGAGTGAAACAAGGTACATCCAAAAAGTCCATTGAAAACGTCAACGTATGACGAAACGCGTCTGGGACGACAGCGTGCAGTGACGTCACCGCGTTTACACAAGGAGGAAGGGCTCCTGTTTCATGCCGGCCAGCATTTGTTTTTATACGCTCGATTGCACTTTATCTGTGTAAGTAGCACTTTTATCTTTTAATAAACCCGCTCTGTACATATTACACTATGTTGCGGTCTCCTTCTCTATATGTGGCATATCGTTGGGCTGCCTGATACGGTCTAAGAAGATTACCCCACGTTAAACCTGGTCATATCCCTCCGTGGATTCCCTGATTGTTTGGTTCATGCTGCATATTTGATCCATCCTGTGCTGCGATTCCTTACCCTGGATATCCTGCTGTTGAATATAGATAACGCTGTTATTTATTTACCCTCTGGTAAGCCTCAGTCCATGTGGTGGCGGTTCACATAATCATCAGAGCACCGGGTGTTGTCTGTTCTGGATATTCAACTGTTTTTGGACTTTATTATCACTTTTGTATTATTCACAAAGGATTTGATTGCTGTTATTTAAAGTGGCGCGTTTTTTTCTTTTTTCTTTACATCCAAAAAGTCTTGGTAACACAATGGTCCATCATAACAATGGAAGGGTCATTTACAATCCCCAAGATATAACGCCCAACTTCTCAGATTATTATGGACTCCTCTATAATCTAAAGGAGGATAAGAATACTCCCCAACCTTCACCAGAGGACATAACAAAACTTCTATATAATATCAATCTCCCAAAGACTTATGCTGCTACTCTTGGCAATCTAAATAAGCCGATTACAGAACAGGAAATATCAAAGGTCATTAAAGACATCCCAATTAATAAGACACCAGGTGTCAACGGCCTCTCTGGAGAATATTATAAAACATTTGCCACTACTTTAGTACCCCACCTGACTAAATTGTACAATTTTACAGCTCCAGCATGGGCGCCCACATAACTTTTTTCAGGGGGGGGCATCATTTTAAGGTCATCCATGCCTGGTCCCTTTTTGACAATGTCATGAAGGGGAGGGGCTTAGTTATTATCACATAAAGCGCAGACATGCAAAGGTTTGAGAAACCTGATGCAAAAGCTTAATAGAAGGATCAAGCTGCCATTGTCTGATAAGCAATTTCTAATTTGTTTTTATGTTTACACTAGTGACACTATTGAATGCACCACATTATTCATACACACATGATCAAGGCACTACAAGTGAATTATAAAAAAAACACGTAGAATCTGCATTTGGTGTTAACAAATGGCAAATAAAATATTTCATAAATGTATTTATTTTGAAATGTATTAACTTAAATATATATATATATATATATATATATATATATATATATATATATATATATATATATATATATGTATGTATATATATATATATATATATATATATATATATATATATATATATATATATATAACAAAATAACTGATCTCATCCAAATTGGAAAATAAAACATATAAACTTTAACTGCAAACATCTGCACTCTTGTTCAAATTTAACAATCAAATTTTTCAATGGGTAGTTTTGTACAATTTTTGTTTACTGGTTAGTGATCTCGAAAAAGAAACTGTAAACGTCTGTGGTCCTGTGTAAATTTATCAATTACCGGTACTTTCTCAATCAGCTGTTGTTTGTTTTCAGCAATTTTTGCTCTATGTATGCTCATCATGCACAAACCCGATAAGTGATCATCTGCCATTGTCGATCTCAGCAAGGTTTTCACCCCACTCATTGTGCCGAAAGACCTTTCCACTGTACAAGTGGTCACTGGTAATGTGAGAGCAATTAAAATTGCTTGCTGGACTGATGGAAATAAATCTGTGTGGTTTAGCAAATCCAGAAATCCATTGTCAAACTGCTTATACTTCGTTGACCAAATCTCAAACCACGTGACTGCTTCGGCTTCCAGGTTTTCAATGCCGTAAATTTCTGTGATGTCTGCAATGTGGCATTTGTATTGATCAAGGGTCATTTTTGCCATATGTTTTGGGTAGAGTGAGAACAGACTGAAATTGTTCTTGTTTTCATTGCCAAACAGGCTTTCTAATGATACAATGATTGAGTCCATGTATGGCACATAGATAGACTTCCACAGAAGAGGAACCAAAATTAGAACGAAATACTTGCCTGCCACACTGTCTGGGAACAGAAAGTTCGATGTTCAATTTTTCTGCTATTGTTTGAAAATATTTCCTTAAATTGTTCCTCTGCATTTTCTCTGTAATTGTGGAACACAGTCAGAAGGTCTTGCGTGTGCTTACACACATTGAGGATATCAAGCTGAACAGCTTGGAGAGCCTGGCTTACTGATTCCAATCTTGACGAGTAACTTGAAATGATGGTCAAGCAAAAAAGGAAGCTCCCTGTGCTTAAAGAATATTGCAATTGATATGCATCCTGACGTGTTTTCCCTGATGCTGTAGTGACCAGTAAGGTTAATTGATTAAAAATATCTTCAAAGTTTGAGCTAAAAATTCTAATGCTTTTGTATTTGGCTGTCCATCGTGTTTCACTCAGCAATGGCACATTAAGAATCAGAGATCTTCTTTTTGGACTCTCACGGAAAAACTTGATGATGGCTTTCACTGTGCCAATAGAATTCCGTATATCAGGAACAGCATTCAGGTCACAGTGAGCAAAAGCAGCTTTAGGATATTTTCGCTTTATTATGGCTTGAACGCCACCTTCTTTTCCTGCCATTGTAGAGCATCCATCATATCCTTGGCCATAGAGTTTTTCTAAGTTTAATCTAAATTTAAAACATGTATCCATAATCATATTTGCAATTAAGATAGCATCCATTTCTTTTAAGGTTGCAAATCCAAGGAATTCTTCCCTGATGACAGCTACGGCGTTGCTTCTGTCTACAAAATGTAAAACAGTGACATCTGTTCTTTTACAGATATGTCAGCACTTTCATCAGCAATGATTGAAACCCCATTTGACATGTTGACTAAGGATACTAGATTTTCTCATAATGTTTCTTCACATAATCTAATCAATTCATTTTCAACAAGAATTGATGCATTAACTGATGCATTTTCAAGATGGTTCTTTAGGATCACATCTCCTGCTTCAATGCGAAATTGGTACAGACTTTGCACGTTTTCAGTTGTACTTTGTTTCCCACGTAAAGCAATGTCAACCTGACACTGAGAGGGGCCCTAGCGGCTTGCTGGGTCCCAAACTCTTTGCTGAGATGATCCTAAGCTGGGAGCTGCGCGATGGGTATCGGCCCGGGGAGAACCTAGAACTAGAGGTTGTCGAGGAGGCCTAGACAAACCATCAGGGCTCCAGTCACCATACTGCATGACAGGTATGCTTAAAGCTGTCAATTGGTGACACTATTTGAACTGACTGGGAGGATTCACTCAATCTAATCTCTTGTATCTCAAATTGCTAAGCCTATGGCAGAGGCATGTTTCCTCCCAGTGATTTACAAGTGGCGCTCCGGCTGCCAGGCCTATGACAGTCGCCTGTCCGGGGGCACTTTACCCACTCTGCTTTGAGTGGCGACGCGTTGAGCTTTATTATTGCTGAGAGCGAGTTGGCTCTCTTTCACATCCAAGGCCTGATACCAAAGTTCTCTCCTTGCTCATCAACCTTTCTCTATTGTGTGCCATGTTGATGTTGGCCGTGTTGGGCCTTGGAATAAAGCATTGAAAACTTATTTGGTGTCTGGACACTCACTCTTCATCCACACTCACAAGTGTCACCCTAGACTAAAACAAGAAGGGCAATCTAGCACGCCGATCCCAAACTAATCAGCGGCTCCTTCGGGCGTGAGCGCTACAATCCAATATCATATACAGGAGCATCAACATGGCTACATTCTGTTGGAGCTGAAACTGGACCAGCAGAAATGCTTGTGCTTGATTCTGCCTCTTGTTCACCATATGCAGATTCTTGTCTTGCTCCTTTATCAGGTTCTACATCATCCAATTTTCGTTTCGAAAAAAAATTGCGGATATCCATTTCTAAAAAGAAATGGAGATCATTATATACTCTGCTCATCACCAGGCTACATCACCAGATTGTACCCACAGCAGTTGCCACAGCACTAGATTACACCCAAAAGACTTGCCACAGCTCTATAGATATAACCCCATGGCACAATATATAATCCCACTGCAACAGATACAGATCCACAGCACTCGAAATAACCCCACAGCACCAGATATATAGATCCACTGCACAAGATAAAGATCCAGAGCACTAGACAAAACTCCACAGCACCAGATACAACACCATAGTACAAAATATAAACCCACAGCAACAGATTGCTCTAACACAGGCCCTGTCTGTGTCCTGCGATTGGCTGACTGACACCTGTGGCTGGCTGGCACCTGTGGCTGGCTACCAGGTTTTCCTGCACCACCAGGTACTACAGGCTCCCTCTGCAAAGCATATGTATATTTAGCCAACATGACCCCCTTTATTACAGCAGGCCAGGGTCCCCATACCGGTAGATCCTCCTTTAGAGCAGGATCACAATAGATCCTCCCTTAGAGCAGGCCAGGGTCCCCCTTATAGATCCCCCTTTAGAACAGGCCATTTTCTCTTGTCATATGGTGCCCATATCTTTACACACTTGACACCCTAAATATTTCTATGTCTTTGCATTGTGGAATTTGGTTCATACCCACTGTTGCAGGTAAAACTCCCCAGACTTCAACCCCCTAATGTGGCCACCATGTTTTACAGCTGTTGACTACTAATAGTTTATTAGATTTATTAATCAGGTTATAATTTTTTTGGTAACAAAGAATGCAGGTGATCAGGGGTGCGTTGCACTCAGAATGCAGGGGTCAAGAGTGCGCTGCGCTCAGAATGCAAGGAACATGAGTGAGTTACGTTTAGAATGCAGAGATCAGGAGTGCGCTGCCCTCAGAATGCAGGGAACAGGAGTGAATTACGCTCAGAATGCAGGGATCAAGAGTGCGTTACGCTCAGAATGCAGGGATCAGGAGTGTGCTGCGCTCAGAATGCAAGGAACAGGAGTGAGTTACACTCAGAATGTAGGGATCAGAAGTGTGCTGCGCTCAGAATGCAGGGAACAGGTGTGAGTTATGCTCAGAATGCAGGGATCAGGATTGCGTTACGCTCAAAATGCAGAGTTTAGGAGTGGGTTGTGCTCAGAATGCAGGGATGGGGGGGGGGGGGTTGATACGAAGGCTGGTAGAGGACACTGCTATGGGGGTGGCCCTGCCTATAAGTGTCCCCTGCCCCTTCACATCACCCCCTACACACACACAGTGGTGTCTTCTGCACCTATTTCCACTATAACAGTGACCTTTCACCCACTCTTCCTCCCCTCCCATAGCACGGTGTCCTTTTCCACAGCGGAGACCGGGAGGCAGCACAGTTTTGGACAGGGGGCCTGCAGAGTGACTTTTCATATTAGCAAGCTTGTGATTGGTTCCTTAGGACCACCTTGTGTACTAATAAACAATCACCAGTGGTTTAACATAAAAAGTTTGTTTGGCCAGCTCCTTCTCCTGCCCTGTGTCCTGAGCTGTGCTTCCTCCCGGTCTCCACTGTTCACAGTGGCAGAGGAGGATGGAGGTGGGAGAGCGAGAGAGAGAGAGACTGGGACATAGATGGCATGGCGGCTGGAGACTGGGAGGGGAGACAAGGACTGGTCTGGCACATAAAAGGCTGTGGTCGGTGGCGCAGGAACCTGTTTGCGGTCTACTTGTCACCTGCCTGTGGTCGACAGGTGGACTGCGATCGACAGGTTGTCGACCCCCAAAGTGAGTACTGAAACATTTTAAAGTCTTGTGGAGGAAACCTGGAGAATGGGCTGTAAAAACAATTCAAACTTTTTTTAAGCCACAAAGATTTTTTCATTTATAGGTTGTTTTCATCAAGTAAAAAATATGGCCACAACAGATGTATTGCAATACATTGCAATATAAGAAGATTTACATTTTTCTAGGCTATATTTATATGGTCATGGATTGGTACGCCTGGCCTGAATAACTTCCAATACAAATTGAAGCTGAATTATCGCTTATATAGCACACACATATATTTCCACTGGAAAGATATATGTGTTATATAAGGCCCCTTTCACACTGAGGCTTTTTCCAGGCGCTAAATTGCTTAAAAAAAAGTGCCTGAAAAACACCCAACTTGCAGCCCCAGTGTGAGAGTCCGAGTAAGGTGGTGCACTTGCAGGACGTTAGAAAAAATCCTACAAGCAGCATCTTTGGGGTAGTGGAGCAGCACTGTATACACCACTCCTCCACCGCCCCTGCCCATTGAAATAAATGCGCCAGCAAAGCACTTCGGAAGCGGCGATACACAGTCGCATTTAACCCTGTCTTCGACCGCTAGCTGGGATTAAAAGCGCCCCACTAGCAGCCGAATAGAGCAGCTAAAACAATGGTAAAGCGTCTCTAAACTAGCGACGCTTCACAGATAACGCGGCCAGCTGGCAGTGTGAAATAGCTCTTGAGATAATTCAGCTTCACTCCTTCACGCAGTCTATATAAATATAGCCTAGAGAATTTACATCTTTCTACATTGCAATACATCTGTTGTGGGCGGCCATATTTTGGTCTTTATGAAAACAGCCTACACTGTACCCTGGTTCTCCTCCTTCTTGGAAAACCGATCACAAACAGTGAAACTGGGATCTTTCTGCTCTGAAAAACGTACGGTATCATGCGGAGTCCCTCAGGGGTCGCCCTTGTCACCCGTATTGTTCAATATCTATCTCCGCCCCCTCTTTGAAATCATCAGGAACCAGAACTACTTTACCACTCCTATGCAGACGACACTCAACTGTATTTCCGCATCTGCAACAAAAAAGATCATTCTCTTGGACTAGAGAAATCCCTCTGTCTAATAGATAGCTGGATGACATCCAGTTATCTTAAACTCAATGGTTCAAAAACAGAACTTCTTCTGTTTCACGCAAACCAAAAAAATCACCCCGCGTCAACTTGGACTCCCCCGCCCATTCTGGGAAAAACTATCATCTCTAGTACCAAAGTCAAAAGTCTCGGAGTCATTTTCAACTCCTACATGACAATGGATGCACAAATATGGTCTGTAGTCAGCGTATCGCACCATCTGCTGCGCCTACTACGCCGACTCACCCCTTTTATCCTGAAAGAGGACATTGCAGTTGTGGTGGGAACAATAATCAATTCCAGACTAGACTACGCAAATGCCCTCTATCTAGGACACCCCAAATACCAAATCACTCGTCTGCAAGTCGTTCAAAACACGGCCGCTCGATTAGTGACTGGCAAAAAAACATGGGAATCAATCTCACCTTCGCTGAGATCCCTTCATTGCTGCCAGTAAAAGACAGAATCACTTTCAAGGCACTCTGCCTAACACATAAGTGTATTCACGGAAACGCCCCCCAATACCTATGCAAACAAATAAAAGCCCATAACCCAAATCGCATTCTGCGATCCACAAATCAAAACCTACTCCAAATACCCAAAGCCAGATACAAGTCCAAAGAAGATCGAATATTTGCAGTCCAAGGACCTCGGCTGTGGAATGCGCTACCAACTACCATCCGACTGGAGTCGGACCACTTGGCCTTCAGGAGAAGGATTAAAACCCATCTCTTCTGAGGTCAAGTGGGGTTCCTTTCCCATGGAATTGAAACAGCGCCCAGAGGCGATTCAGTTCGCATGTGCTGCGCTTTACAAGTTTTTCACTCACTCACTCAATACATTGCAATACAAAAAGATGTACATTCTCTAATCTCTAGGCTATATTTATATGGGCTGCTGGGCATCATGGACTGGTATGCCTGAAAGTGAGAGACTGAGTAACTTCCAGTTCCATACAAAGTGAAGAAGTCTGAAGATTATATATAACACACATAAATATATTTTTCCAACAATAGCTCAGCTCAGCTGTCCAACCTTCCAAGCAAATTGCAATATATTCTCTTCCTAAATGGCACAGTGGTGTGGCACTGCTGTTACCTGTGGTTCTTCAGCGATAGGCCCAGGGCAGGCACTGGCAGCGTATTCTCTCTCGGCCACTGCAAGCACCTGTGGGATGAGCCGGCGTCACGTCGGCCGGATCGACATAGCAACGTACATTTACACAGGCAGGCAGCCAATCATGGAACAGCCGGGATGTTAAGCAGAGGCACGAGCGGCAGAGCCAATCCGATACTCGGACTGGGGGTGAGGAGGGAGAAACGGATGGTTGTATGTATCTGTGAAGTCGGAACAGCCCAAGGCCAGCAGACTTAGAAAAAAAATACGGCCGCGGCAGCCATTGCAACTCAGGGGGCAATTGTCTTTACTCTTCAACATCTTCTTACATTCCGGGGAGGGACAATTGCCCTATAATGCGGATGCCCATGGCCTTTTAATTACAATACCAGTCCTGGGAAAGATACTACTTCACTGGCCAATATCATTATTAAACGCTGACATTAAAATTTATGCTAAAATACTGGCTAGTAGACTGTTGGAAATGACTCCCTATCTTATCAGATCGGATTAAGTGGGCTTTTTTAAAGGTCGGCCGGCCCCCCTACGGAACAAGGCGTATGATTAATTTGATTTCAACAGGTGGAGAATAGTGGAGTGCCTTCTCTGCTTCTTGCTTTAGATGCAGAGAAGGCATTCGATAGAGTTCAAAGGGGCTATCTATCGGCAACACTTTTAAAATTTGGATTTACCGTATTCATTCATTCAGCCATAATGTCACTCTATACGAAGCCCTCTGCTAAAGTATTCACTTCAGGAAATTTGTCCAAAAGCTTTGACCTTTCTAATGGCATAAGACAGGGCTGCCCTCTTTCGCCTATAATATTTATATTGGCGATAGAACCATTGGCCGAACGAATCCGTTCTAATGAATCAATTACAGATATATAGAAGTGGGCAATATTGAACACAAACTAGGATTATTCACCGATAATATAATACTTTCCTTATACAATCCTGAAACCTCTCTCAACAATGTGCAACATATATTAGAATCCTTTGGGAAAATCTCATACTACAAAATTAATAATAAGAAATGTCATGTCCTGCCTATAAATATATCCCAAAAAAGGTACATGACCCATAAAAATAAAACAACTTACAATTGGGACGAGCCCTCCATTCCTTATTTGGGGATCCAACTTACCTATCCAACAGCTAAATTATATGAAGTAAATTTCCCTAAACTACTATAAAATATAAATAAAGATCTCCAATCTTTTCATAAAACACAACTCTCCTGGGTAGGGGAAATAGCGGCTTTTAAAATGCAGACCCTTCCTAAAATTCTTTATTTGAAGTTGAGAGAAGTTCTTTACTAGAACTAAAACCAAAACAAGAAAGGGATGACAGCTTTAAGTGGGCCATGCTCACATCTTTCTCCATTCAACATAAAAGAGTAAAAGCCATCATGACCAAACATTGGGGGATCCTTAAAAATGATCGTGTTTTAAACACGGTTTTACCTGATCAGGCTAAAGTTGTCTTCAGGGGTGCACCCACACTTCAGAGCAAAATTGCCCCCAACAATATTAATCCTCCTGTGAGGCCTGTGATATCATCCCTGTTAGAGATGTACAGTTTGTAAGTTTAATGTCTCTGGGAGAGGCAAAACTTTGCAATTTAGTTCTACCGTCACGGATAAGATCTACCCCATTAAACATGTTTGCACATGTGGCACTAAATATGTAGTCTACCTCATAACATGCCCTTGTGGCAAACAGTATGTGGGCCGCACCATCCGCTCGTTTTCTGTGCGAGTTGGAGAGCATGTTGCTTTGATCCTGAGTGGTGATATCCATCATTCGGTACCTAGACATTATAAACTACATCACAATAGGAACCCTGCGGGTACTCAATTTCTTGTCATAGACCGATACATTGCACCTTGGAGAGAAGGCCCCAAAACTAGGGGGGCCTCCCAACTTGAGACCTATTGGATCTATGAATTACAGTGCCACACACCTTCAGGTTTGAAAGTTGAGTGGGGCATTAATTATTTTATTAATGGATCATGAACACCATCAATTCACCATGTTTTGGCTCTGTTTTTGTTTTTATGGTTGTTTGATGATCAGCCAGAGGGTTTCTCTTCCGTGGCCCTCCCATTGACCTTCTCATTCTTGTTTGTTTATCACATGCACTATTGATATGGATACCATGCATGTGATTTAGCACATTTATACATATGTGTTATAGTATTATTTTTATTCATATTTCATTAATTTTTACATTTGATATATTGATACGTAGATGGTTGTGTATATTTATAAGATACATTTCTAATATTGTAAATGATCCTATTGGGTGTTCATCTCACGGGTGGTCCATTTATACACCAGGTTAACATATGTGGGGTCTATCAATTTATATTTGGTCCCATTATATTTATGGGCCCATTTAGGATTTTTACATTACAACCTTTCTAGATGTGCACATATGCGCGTCCACATTTTTGTGCATATATAATGTTTTGTGCGTAATTCTGTGGATATGCTTCTGTCATATATGTGCATTTATTTATTTATTTATATTTTTACATTAAAGAATATTTAATTCATAAATATATTTTTTATATAGGTAAATTGATAGATTTCAAGTGATGTGTTTCTCTGGTATTGTTGAATGATTTCAATTAATTTCCTGACACAATATCCATACCACTAGAGCAGGGATATGCAATTAGCGGACCTCCAGCTGTTGCAAAACTACAACTCCCATCATGCCTCTGCCTTTGGGTGTCATTCTTGTCAGTCTTGCTATGCCTCATGGGACTTGTAGTTCTGCAACAGCTGGAGGTCCGCTAATTGCATATCCCCGCACTAGAGGGACACATCTGTATATACATGCAATTTGTATATATTTATTTTTATGACTTTTTATGTTTAGTCTGGATGATCAAGATTCTCCAGATTAATCTACTTAATACTATTATTTTCTGATTTTAGTTTTTTATCCAGATCTTATAGTGTCTGGTTTTTATACCTCCAGTTTTCGCTTCCACTCATCTTTGTAGGTAGGTGGGATTGCATGCATTTGTCCGCTTGTGCCCTGGGGCGCGTTGCGTGACATTTGACACGTGACACGGTGTGCATGCCGGCTCGTTTAGTGTTAGAGAGATGCGTGTCATTTACGGTCTTTTTTTCCTGCTTTGTTTCTGGGTGACGCCCACTCCTCATGTGATACATGGGGAGGTGTGCTGCTGTTTAGGAAGGGCGGATCACATCGATGATGCGGCCGCATCCTGTGGTCACGCTGCATTTACAGCCTTTTTGACACGCCCTTGGGGAATGACATACAGGCCATCGAGCATGGGCATTTTGTTTCAACTAAACTGAGACTTGGCACGCATGCTGGGACTGAGGCCTGGCACGCACACCGGGACCGAGGCTTGGCACGCACGCTGTGATGCCATTTTGACTTTTCAGGAAGTGTTCATTTGGGTCCACAGCAGTGACGCCAGCGTTCTGTAAATAGGGCTGATGTCTAGATGTATTTTTCACATTTTGTCTTTTCTCATCCATTGGACATATGTTTTGGATGTTCCCGGGGGGGGGGCTATATAGATCTATCTAATGCTATCCAGGTTGAGGCTTGGACTCTGCGACAGGAAGTGAGTATTTGCTGGGCGGACACCCGAGGGATGACCTCCTAATCGAAGGGTCATATTGTTTATTTATTTGTGGAGGGCAGCAGTGGGGGATCACCCCAGACGATGCAACCTATTGCGAAATGCGTCAAGAGACTCCACTGCTGCCGTTTGTATTATCCGATGAGTGCCTTTTTACTTTTGGATATGCAAGTGTTCCTACCTACATTAAATTCAATCTAGTTACTGGATTACGCTATGTGCCTTTTCTCTTTTCTCTTCATTTTATTGCACTGACTCCATTCCCTGGCCCCTCATTGGGCATTCTTTGGAAGCACTCACCTTATTACATCATCTTTGTTCCCTTTTGGACTGGCGTGAGATTGCTCTTCTGGGACTGCAGTGAAACCTCCAATTTCATAAGTGGATATTCTGCTCAGTTGACCCTTTGAATTTATGTTCATTAGGGTCCACTGTTTCTGATAAGCCTTTTTTCCATTGGTCGGTGGCGGAATTCTTTCAGCGCACTTCACTCAAGATTATTGGGAGCACTATTATTTTCAATACACTGAACTTTTGTCTTGAGTGGCAGTCTTATCATTGAAGACTTTCACTCATCAATTTCACATATAGGAGTGTTTATCATCACCTTTATTACATTGGACTTTTTTCTTGAGTAGTAGTCTTATCATTGGATATCCTCACTCATCCATTCACATTTATTTGTGTTGTTGTAACCCATTGTTTTTTTATGTCATGCACATTTTTTTATTTGGGTGTTCATTCAATTTATTTGTTTACATGCGCCACACCTTTTGTGTTTATACATAATAACATTGTTGACACTTTGTCTAGTTCACAGTTCAAGAAGTTTCGGGACTTGGCTCCAGCAGCAGATCAACATGGGACCCCTTGCCCATACTTCCTCTGGGGCTTAATATGGGACTGATACTCTGTAATCTCAAGAACTCGGTGTCCAGAAAGACTTGGTTGTAATATAGACTTTCATGGTCTAGATGGTGTTCTTTCTGTCAAGATGTGGGTTCGGATCTGTTGAGCGTTACCTCTTATGTATCATTATTTTTCCTGTCTTCCCTTATTCAGGCACACCTTAGCCCAGCTTCCGTTAGCAAGATTCTAGCTGGGGTTTTCATTTTTTTCTGAAGTTTGCAGGTCTACCATCTCTAACTTCCTTTTTTCAGGTTAACCAGGTTCTCAAAGGTTTTAGGAGGTCCAGACCTTCTCATGACAATAGGCGTCCCATTTCAGTCGCCTTGTTAATAGATCTTCTTAGGACTCTACATGAGGTATGTTCATCAGAGTTTGAGTCCCTTCATTTTAGAGCCGCTTTCTCAGTCGCTTTCTTTGGAGCCCTTATGTTTGGGGAATTTATGGCCGCAAATAAGCGATCTTTGTCTTTTCTTCGGTTTTCTCACGTTCGTATAGAAGAAGGTTTTCTTCATCTTTTCCTTTGTAGGTCCAAGACTTCGCCTGTCGGGAAAGGTCAATGGTTCTCTTTGTCCAGTTCGTCGAATGAGTCAATATGTCCTGTCTCTCAGGTCAAAAAATATATGTTAGTCAGGCATGTGTCTGTTGATTCCTTTTTTGTTCACAAGGACTTGTCATCTTTGACTAGGTATCAATTCTCAGCTGTCTTGGCTGCCTGCTTGAAATGCCTGAACCTGTCTGGTTTTTGTTTTTCTTCCCATTCTTTTAGAATTATGGGGGGGCCACCACAGCTGACTCTTTGGGTTTCCCGGAGAATAAATTGAAAAGAATAGGCCGGTGGGGTAGTGCCAGGTATAAGGTATATGTTCGTCCGGAGCTTCTAATCTTGTAATTTTTCTTTTTCAGATCGCATCAGGACAGTTGTTTGGATAGTAGATCACTCCTACGTGTTTTGGGCTGCCAAGCATTCTGGATCCAGAACCTACTCCACTAATCTAGGTCTGGATACTAAGTCATTTATGGTTTTGTGGTCAGGTGTTAGGGGTTTGCATTGGCGGAATATTAAGGAACAATTATTCTATTTGACCAGCATATGGCCTCCCCCCAAATTTTGGTTATTCATGCCGGGGCGAATGATCTGGGTAAAATGGGTACATGGGCATTATTGTGTGAAATGAAGAGGGATTTGCATGCGATAAAGCTGATGTTCCCTTCCTCGGTCTTGCCATTTTCCGAAATGATCCCCAGGCTTTTGTAGTCTCCTCATGGTGGCCTGTTCTATCTGGACAGGATTCGGAGGAGACTTAACAGGACGATTCATAGATTTCTAATTTCGTCTGGCGGTTTGTCATTTCGCCACTCTGAATTGGAAGGGTTTGTGCCAGTTTTGTTTTGTAAAGACAAGGTTCATTTATCACTAATAGGCCTGGACATTTTCAATATGGGTCTACATATTTTGTGGTGGGGGGGCCTCAGCCAGTATCTTCGCTACTGGCTCCGGCTGGTGGGGAGTAGTTGTCCAGCTTTGACTGGATGCACACCATTTAATTTTTGTTAAATATATTTTAGCCAAGATGGCTTATTTTTTAAAAAAAAAAGATTCATGTTAACCCCTTATGGATAACACCGTGGCCATATAAATTCCAAGTTAAATAAATATGTGTTGTATTATGATGATGTGTTGTCTCTTTTATTTGGAATACCTTTGTGCTAGCCCATGAAAGGTCACAGCAATAAGCTGGACCACCATGGGTTAGCTCAAAGGGAGATCTTGCAGTTCTTCCTGCTGTATTTTATTCCTGCAGGTTTCTATTGGTGGCTGCGGTATCCCTGGGCAGCAACAGCCATGGGATTGGTGGATGCAGTCAAGCAGCTGATTGGGCAGAATTGGCGGTTTACTAGCTCATGCGGAAAGAGCCAAAACAAAGGAACAGGAGCGGCGGTCCCTCTGACCGTTCCTGACCAGACAGCGACGCCCACCCTCCCTCCCTATCTTTGGAGTCATGCTGTTGTCCAATTGGGGGAGTAGTCTGGCGGTTTGTCATTTCGCCACTCTGAATTGGAAGGGTTTGTGCCAGTTTTGTTTTGTAAAGACAAGGTTAATTTATCACTAATAGGCCTGCACATTTTCAATATGGGTCTACATATTTTGTGGTGGGGGGGCCTCAGCCAGTATCTTCGCTACTGGCTCCGGCTGGTGGGGAGTAGTTGTCCAGCTTTGACTGGATGCACACCATTTAATTTTTGTTAAATATATTTTAGCCAAGATGGCTTATTTTTTTAAAAAAAAGATTCATGTTAACCCCTTATGGATAACACCGTGGCCATATAAATTCCAAGTTAAAAAAATATGTGTTGTATTATGATGATGTGTTGTCTCTTTTATTTGGAATACCTTTGTGCTAGCCCATGAAAGGTCACAGCAATAAGCTGGACCACCATGGGTTAGCTCAAAGGGAGATCTTGCAGTTCTTCCTGCTGTATTTTATTCCCGCAGGTTGCTATTGGTGGCTGCGGTATCCCTGGGCAGCAACAGCCATGGGATTGGTGGATGCAGTTAAGCAGCTGATTGGGCAGAATTGGCGGTTTACTAGCCCACGTGGAAAGAGCCCAAAAAAAGGAACAGGAGCGGCGGTCCCTCTGACCGTTCCTGACCAGACAGCGACGCCCACCCTCCCTCCCTATCTTTGGAGTCATGTTGTTGTCCAATTGGGGGAGTAGTCATCCAGCTTTGACTGGATGGACACCATTTAATTTTTGTTAAACATATTTTATCCAAGATGGCTTATTTATTTTTATTTAAAAGATTAATGTTAACCCCTTATGGATAACACCGTGGCCATATATATTCCAAGTTAAATAAATGTGTGTTGTATTATGATGATGTGTTGTCTATTTTATTTGGAATACCTTTGTGCTAGCCCATGCAGTAGTCAGATGTATTTAACACAGAGGTCAGGACTCAGGAGTATGAATATCTAAACCCAAGAACAAAAAAGTTTTAAAGGTGGCCAG
The DNA here is from genome assembly GCF_905171775.1 of Rana temporaria. NCBI lineage: Eukaryota > Metazoa > Chordata > Amphibia > Anura > Ranidae > Rana > Rana temporaria. Next base: position 278,187,679 of record NC_053489.1, read on the forward strand.
TCATTTGATGTGGTGGCTTTATATTTGATTGTTCAGGCCAACAATATTTTCAGCAAATACAAAAAATATCAGTTGATTGTGCCACAAATGTGTCATTGTCTTTGTAACTTTCTGTGAATTGAACTAAAACGTACAAACATCCTTCCTTCCTATCTATCTGTAATAGAAATGAAGAGAGGAAAATGTGATTGTAAAATATTGACAGCAGGACAGGAAGTGAGGATAATTCAGCTAGCATAGATAGATAGAAGTAAAATCGTGGCCTAGGTTTTAAAGTGGAGCTAAATAGAGAGCAGTGCAGCGCAAACCAATAATAATAATAAAGTGAGATAATTAATAAAAGTCCAAAAGAGAATATAAGATCCTGCGATCCAATTCTTAGGAATCTTCACCACGTGTTATTGAGCACACCAAAATTAAAACGCGATTCCTCCACCGATAAAGATGGGTACTCTCACCTCAGCATTAGACCACTGTATTACCAGATGGTCAGATAAACATGTGGAATTCAGCAAAGAAAACCAGGGAGCACAGTGATGTTTCAATTCCTCAAAATGACAGCCAAGCCTATGGACCGGAACATGCAGGGAAAAAGACAGTATCTAAGAGCTTCCGCTGAGTTCAAATGGCTTTAATTCAATAAAAAACATTCACAGGCTACTCACACTTTAGCCGGTTCAATAAGGCATACGAGAAAAAACATGGCATCACAGCATCATAGAGTTGTTTGGGACAACAGCGAGCGACGTGAATTAAGGCTCCTGACCCCCGGACGCGTTGCGTTTGACAACTTCCTCAGCGCCTCAACGCCCTGCTATGGAAGTTGTCAAACGCAACGCATCCGGGGGTCAGGAGCCTTACTTCACGTCGCTCGCTGTTGTCCAAAACAACTCTATGACGCTGTGATGCCATGTTTTTTCTCGTATGCCTTATTGAACCGGCTAAAGTGTGAGTAGCCTGTGAATGTTTTTTATTGAATTAAAGCCATTTGAACTCAGCGGAAGCTCTTAGATACTGGGCTGGATTCAGATACATTGGCGTATCTGTCCACCCGGCGTAACGTATCTGAGATACGTTACGCCGCTCTAACTTTGGGCGCGAGTTCTTTATTCAGAAAGAACTTGTGCCCTTAGTTACGGCGGCAAAACGTATGTGTTGCGGCGTAAGGCCGTGTAATTCAAATGGGGATGTAAGGGGCGTGTTTTATTCAAATTTGTGTTGACCCCGCGTTTTGACGTTTTATTTGAACGGCGAATGCGCCGTCCGTAAAAAAAATATCCCAGTGCGCATGCTCGAAATTCCGCCGCAAGGACGTCATTGCTTTCGACGTGAACGTAAATTACGTCCAGCCGTATTTGGGAACGACTTACGAAAACGACGTAAAATTTCAAAACTCGGCGCGGGAACGATGGCCATACTTAACATTAGCTACCCCTCATATAGCAGGGATAACTATACGCCGGAAAAAGACGAACGCAAACAACGTAAAAAAAAGCGCCGGGCGGTCGTTCGTTTCTGAATCGGCGTAAATCCTAATTTGCATATTCCTCACGTAAAACATAGGGAAGCGCCACCTAGCGGCCAGCCTGAAATTGCAGGCTAAGATCCGACGGTGTAAGACACTTACACCTGGCGGATCTTAGGGATATCTATGCGTATCTGATTCTCTGAATCAGTCGCATAGATACGACCGGCCGAACTCAGGCCGCGTACAGACGAGCAGACCTGTCCGATGAAAACGGTCCGCGGACCATTTTCATCGGACATGTACGCTCGGAGATTTTGGTCTGATGGTTGTACACACCATCAAACCAAAATCCCCGCGGACAGACAGCGCGGTGACGTGACGATGACGCGGCGATGTGCGCGAACCCGGAAGTTCAATGCTTCCACGCATGCGTCGAATCACTTCGACGTCATGCGCGGGTTCTCGGGCCAGCGGACATGTCCGATGAGTCATACTGACCATCGGACATGTCCGGCGGACATGGTTCCAGCGGACATGTTTCTTAGCATGCTAAGAAACAGTTGTCCGCTGGAAACCTGTCCGGTCGGCCGGAAAATTGTCCGGTCGGCCCTACACACGACCGAACATGTCCGCGGGAACTGGTCCGACAGACCAGTTTCAGCGGACATGTTCGGTCGTGTGTACGAGGCCTCAGAGATACGACGGCGTATCAGGAGATACGCCATCTCATCTCTTTCTGAATCCGGCCCACTGTCTTTTTCCCTGCATGTTCCGGTCCATAGGCTTGGCTGTCATTTTGAGGAATTGAAACATCACTGTGCTCCCTGGTTTTCTTTGCTGAATTCCACATGTTTATCTGACCATCTGGTAATACAGTGGTCTAATGCTAAGGTGAGAGTACCCATCTTTATCGGTGGAGGGATCACGTTTTAATTTTGGTCTGCTCAATAACACGTGGTGAAGATTCCTAAGAATTGGATCGCAGGATCTTATATTCTCTTTTGGACTTTTATTAATTATCTCACTTTATTATTATCATTGGTTTGCGCTGCACTGCTCTCTATTTATCTGTATCACGTTTGGATTTTGTGAATGTCCTTTTAGTGTTCAGCTAGCATCCTGGTGAATTATAGCCTGAGGGTTGTTTTTCAATTTGACTTTTTTTTTCATTTTATTTTAATCATTTAAAATAATCATAATTTTCTATATTTATTTTCATTTGTAATTTAGAAGTGTTACAGCTTTGATCTAGTTTTTACGCTGATTGCACCCCTAGTCTACCTATAAAGTGGAGCTACCCCAAATCAACCTGAAGTCTTAGAAAAAAACATTCTTGAAAACTTACTTTAAAAAAAAATTGAATAAATGGGCCATAATGGCAAGACCAAATGTATCACAGATGCCTAGAAAAAGAACCAAAGATACCTATACTAACCCATCTTCCATTTGCTCTTTTTCTAGTTTGCAGTGAAAAAGGATAAACTGAACCACACTGCTTCTTCTGGTTTCGATACACGAGGCCAAGATCAGCTAGGAAAATGGCAAATAATGCCTCGTTTCCACTGAGCGGATCGGTTCGGCACGGTACATTATTTTGGGTGTTTCCATTATGAAAGTGTGCCATAAAACCAAACCATACCGCACCATTCTGGGTCCTGCTTCAGATGTGGGGCCATAGAAAATGGAACGGTTCGGTTAGGGAGGAGCTACAATACATTCCACTGATTGGTGGACACGCTAGGCATTTTTTCTAAACCCTGTATGGCCCCCGTTGGTCCGAATTGCAGTGGAAATGCTTACCAGAATAGACCGGACCATTCCTGTACTGACCCGAACCGTTCCGCTCAGTGGAAACGATGCATAAGTCATCTAAAGTGCAGAGCATTTCCTGCAACCTTCTCACAAGCACAGAGCTGCTCAGAAACTTCCAAGTAGTGTGAAGCTCTACATGCTTTGAAGAGTCAGACAGGAAAAGCATTCTCAAACAGCTTGTATCACACCTTATATGTTGCATGAGTTTAAAGTGGTTGTAAAGGCTCCAGGTTTTTTACCTTCATAAATTCTATGCATGAAGGCAAAAAACCTTCTCTGTACAGCACGGATGAGCACTGATGTGGCATGAATGAGCCATGGATGAGCATGAATAAGCCATGGATGGGTATGGATGAGTCATGGATGTGGATGGATGAGCCATGTATGTGGATGGATGAGCCATGAATGGGGATGGATGAGCCGAGGATGGGGAAGGATGAGCATGAACGAGGATGGATGAGCCATGGATGGGCACAGATCAGCACTGTGGAAACTTCTGATCCAGCACACAGCACTGCTGCACCGCCTCCCTCCTCTCCTCCCGATCAGTGCGAGGAAAGGGGAGGAGCTGAACCGGACATGCTACAGTTTGTTGACAACCGATTGCTCTGTCATTGGACAGAGTGATCACATGGTAAAGGACCGCTGTCATTGGCCCTTTACCCCGATCCGTGACGTGCTGGGTCTGGAAGACCCGTTGGTCATGGAATTACCAAGTTGCACACGGGACCACCATTCTGGGAGGATGTAATATGAAGCCCTCCCAGAGTTATCCAACCATGCTGTAGCCATCATTTGGTTATGGCCCGGTCGGCAAGAGGTTAAAGGCAATTAAAAAAGGGTATTGGGAGCTGGTGTTTATAGCACTTGTTTGTAACAACATATGTACAATAGTTTTGCTAGTTATGATCGCCCATGGTTCCCTGCCCTATATGCTGACCTTTTATATATGAAAAAGAAAACTATACATTTACATAGACTAATAAATACAAATTAACCATTTGCATTTAGTATCCAGTTTGCCAACTCTCACCTGGACACGCAAGCCGATAGTCTTTATGGCCTTATGGAAAGCATGCAGGAAGAGAAGCTGAATGCTTCTGTTCAGAACGTCACAGTGCTAGATTATCTTAATTTTTTTGGTCAATAAGGCCACTTTCACACTGGCGCACGGGCGGCGGCAGTAAAGCGCTGCTATTTTTAGCGGCGCTTTACTGTCATTTTTGCGGAGGTATTCGGCCACTAGCAGGGTGCTTTTAACCCCCCCCCCCGCTAGCGCCCGAAAAAAGGTTAAAACCACCCGCAAAGCACTGCTGCAGCAGCGCCTTTTCGGTGGTTTGGCTGCGGTGCCCATTCATTTCAATGGGCAAGAGTGGTGGAGGAGCGGTGTACACACTGCTCCTTCACCGCTCCAAAGATGCTGCTTGCAGGACATTTTTTAACATCCTGCCAGCGCATCGCCTCAGTGTGAAAGCCCTCGGTCTTTTACACTGACATTGCAGGGAAGTCGTTTTTTAGGCGCTTTACAGGCGCTATTATTAGCCCAAAGGCAACTGAAAAATGCCCCAGTGTGAAAGGGGTCTTATACCGTGTACAATCAATCGGAAATTCCGACAACAAAACCGTGGATACATTTCCGACGGATGTTGGCTCAAACTTGTCTAGCAGAGTGAATGGAGGTCACCAGACCAAAGTCCCCCCCACATTCCCAGATGTCCCCCTTGATGATTGCTCCACTTTTACTACTTTTAACTGAAATTTACTGTTTTATATACTATATATATATATATATTTTTTTTTTTTCCTTTTTATGAACAAGAAAATAATGACGTTATGATGTTGGGCTGGTATGAAATTATTTCCAGGGCTGGTTTTTATTCCCAGTCCGGCCCTGTCCTCAAGTTGCTGCTAGAGTATCCCACAGTCACCCTACTCCTATCCAAGTACATGTTCTGCTAAAGTATTAGAAGAGTGTCCCCCGAGACTGTTCAAGGAGCCAAAAAAGTGACTGTGTGGCTGGCTGCCAGTGCAACTACGGGAAAAGACCTAGGGACCTTAAAGTGCAAGCTTCCATGGGAATTAGCTCCCTACTGACTGCATCAAGATATTGGCGCTGATTTACTGTTCATTGTGGAGGCTAGAAGTGGAGAGATAACAAAGAAAGATGGTTTACTGAAGAAGGAAGATGAGATGCTAAATTAGGAACTGCGTGTGTCACTGATGCGTTGCAATAATGCACTGTAAACTGTACATTGTACCACTTTAAAAAGACACTTTAAAATATAACCAAAAGCATGCTCGTGGTCCTTTATGGATCAGGTATATGTTCTCTACCGGTTAGTGGTTAATACTTTTTTTTTTTTGGTCTTAATCTTAAAAATATGTACCTGAGAATATCTCATTACCAATGCTTGTCTCTTTGCTTTTTTACTTTGTGGAATTATGTTCTGGGTGTAATGGAAACCTGAGAATGGGCTATAATTTCAATGGTATATTTGTCATGATCTAATCTTTTTCAATAAAAAAAATTGAAATATAAAAAAAAAAAAAATGTTTTGCTTTTAGTTATAACAGAGTGGAGAGGGATGATGTTGTAAAGCACTGCACTGCACACCTGTACGTTTTTAGTTGCTGTCTGTGTCCCTTCTTTATTTGTCCTGTTTACCATTATCACTGAAAGTGAACGTAAAGAAAATCCCACATTTTCGGTTGTCCCTAGAACAATAATAGTGGAGATATCTTCCAGTGATAACCCTAGTTCTGGTGACCATGATGACAACCAAGGATTCCCTCACTTTGAAGGGATTTTCTCTCATTTCCTGTTTTGGCTGTGGGACAGGAAGTGAATGGCAAAAATAAACATTACAGGGGCTGTAAACCTCCCCTTTGTAATACTCCCCTTTTTGGATCACCAGGCTGAGCCCCAAAAAAATGAACTGATACCCCATCCACACATTCAATTGGATGGGGGAATCCCCCTAATGCGCTATTGTATTCTTGCAACAGGACTCCTCCGCTATCAGAAAACACTGATTAGCACTATTGGCTGCAAGCACTGATCAACAACAATATTCCAGCTCACCAATACCATTACACAGAGTAGGATCTTGGTATTCATGCTTTGGATATTTTCATATTTGGGCAATGTGAGTGTCTTATATTTTAATAAAGTTTATTTAGCAGTTCTACGCTATAGAATGTTTCCTTTGTGTTTGATTCTATGTTTTACAGTGGATATAATAAGTCTACACACCCCTGTTAAAATGTCAGGTTTCTGTGATGTTAAAAGAATGAGACAAAGATAAATAATTTCAGAATTTTTTCAACCTTTAGCCTGGGTTCACACATATGCAAACACAGACATTGTATATGCTTCGCACTGCATTGCTGGTGTGGATCACATGCGATGTCTGTGCAATGAGAATTCAGCTCTACAGTTGTATGGCTGAACTCGCATTGGATTAGCACAAAAGAGGTGCAGGGACCCATGTGATCCGATTCCTGTCTGAATCCACAGTTGGCACTGCGATCTGTGAACCGAACTGGGGGTGTCATTAAATTTGTATTGTCACCTGCAGCGGTTTGCAGAGGGCAGAGTGAGGAGGAGATCCGCAGAGAGCTTCCAAAACATCAGAGGGATCTAATTGTTAAAAGGTATCAGTCAGGAGAAGGGTACAAAAGAATTTCCATGGCATTAGATATATTATGGAACACAGTGAAGACAGTCATCATCAAATAGAGAAAATATGGCACAACAGTGACATTACCAAGAACTGGACGTCCCTCCAAAATGTATGAAAAGACAAGAAGAAAACTGGTCAGGGAGGCTGCCAAAAAGTCTACAGCAACATTAAAGACGAAGTAAACCCTCTTTTTTTTTCAGAAAAAAAAAAACCTGCAAGAGAAAGGCATTATGAATGACTTACCCAAGATCGAAGTCCCCGAATTGCTCCTCGTTCCCCTCCGCCACCATGTTGCCTACGAGTCCCTTCCGTGTATCGCCACTCTGGCGCCGTGACTGGCCGGAGCGGCGATGGCGTCACTCCCATGCATGCGTGCGGGACCGGCACAATCCCTGCACATGCGCACGGTTCCGGCATCATCCCATTGATAAAAACGGCACGCTCAGTGCACCTGCGCCTTTGTCTACAGCGCGCGGCGCCGTAGACATTGGTGCAGTACTTTCTGCAAATATCTCCTTAACCGTGTAGGTTAAGGAGATATTTCTTGCACCTACAGGTAAGCCTTAATTTAGGCTTACCTGTAGGTGCAAGTGGTCAGAGAGGGTTTACAACCACTTTAAAGGAGCTGCAGGAATATCTGGCAAGTACTGGCTGTATGGTACATGTGACAACAATTTCCGTATTCCTCATATGTCTGGTAGTGGTAGTGGAAGCAGCATCCCTCCCAGAGGAGCTGGGATCTCTGGAGCCGGACTGCCTCTGTGATTCAGGGGAGGTAGGAGCAGAGGAATAGGCTGGGTGCAGTGCGAGTCTCCCCTGGGGCCTGGCCTGTGACGCTATAGAGTCCCGAAAGTTTGTAAGGCTTGGCAGGGGTGGAAAGTCCGCTGAGTCCCCAGGAGAGGGGAGCTGGGTTCTCCAGCGGTGAGGCTGGGATCTGATGCCATGCGGAGCAGCCACGGGAAGGCATCTGTGCACTGCGTGCATGAGGCGGGGGTTAGGCCCAGTGTGGCGGGCTGTGACTCGTGTGGCGCTGCCGCCAGATAGACAAGGTATTGGGGGGAGACTCACTGCATCCATCTGTGTTGGGTGGTTCCCTGGTGTCAGCCGCAGGATTCTGGGTAAGCCCTGGTGTGGGTCTGGAGCTTGAGAAGCAGGCTATGGAGGAGTCCCCTTGTGTGATGTGATACCTGCCGGCGCCATCCTGTCTGCTCCGCTGGGCGGCATGGGAGGCAATGTAAAATAGCCCCGGAAAGTCGTAGAGGACCCAGGAGGAGGCTGAGAGGATCCCCATGCTTTAGAGAAGTGGGTTTTCCTAGATCCACCCATGTACGGGTGTAGAAAGTATAGTTTTAGTACAGAGCGGCGACGCATATGGAGCTCCTTCCACATAGGTCCCGCTCCTGAGGGAACTTGCATTCCCACGCCGGCGATATCTGCTCCTCCTGTTGCAAGCTGGGTCATAGGGAGGAGCCCATGCATGTGCACTCCTGAGCCAGGCCATGTGCATCCATATATGCACACAGCGCAGGTAGGCCATTCCCCCGCTCCCTTGTCACAGGAGTTTGACTGACAGCAGCAGGAGTCTATGGCTGCACTGCCCTTAGTTTCTTTTGTGAAAGCAGGAAGTAAAGGGAGCAGTGCTGGAGCCGTGACATGGAACCAGATAAATGTTCATGGATAAGGGGGGATGGGGAAGGACAAGAGTAGTGGGGTGTTTCTTTTGCTTAAAGCGGGGGTTCACCCTATCGACGAAAATTTTTTATTTTTTTTTTATTTTACCATAAAATCAGGCATTGTAGCGCGAGCTACAGTATGCCTGTCCTGAATTTTTTACCCCCGTACTCACCTTGTTCTCGTAGATTGAAGATACCGGGGAATGGGCGTGCCTATGGAGACGGAGGATGATTGACGGCCGGCTCTGGCGCGTCACGCTTCTCCGGAAATAGCCGAAATAGGCTTGGTCTTCACGACGCGTGCGCATAGCCTGTGCGCAGGCGCCGTGAAGAGCCGAGACCTACTCCGGCTGTCTTCGGGGAGAGTGACGTGCCAGGGCCCGCCGTCAATCATCCTCCCTCTCCATAGGCACGCCCATTCCCCGCGGGAGCCGAAATCTACGATGTCAGATTACAAGGTGAGTCCGGGGTTAAAAAAATCGGGACAGGCATACTGTAGCTCGCGCTACAATGCCTGTCTCGATGGTAAAATGTGTCGGAGGGGGGGGGGGGTGAACTACCGCTTTAATCACCTGCCGACTGCTCACGGTAATTATACTGTTGATTGGCCTTCTTTTGGTTTGGGCCACCCCCTGCCAGCCCATGCTGTGATTGGACACAGCACAAGTTTGGCAGCTAATTTCAGACAATGGTTGAACTCTGTATACTACAAACAGCGATATGGCTGTTTCTTCTCCCTGAAAAGCAGGAAGAAAAACCAGCCAGATAGTAAAGTTAAAGCAGAAAACATTACATTACTGTTAAGGGCACAGTTAACCCCTTGATTTCCCCTAGATGATAACCCCTCACCAGCCAGTGTCACTAGTACAGTGTCAGTGTACAGTAATACCTTGGATTGCGAGTAACGCAGTTAATGAGTGTTTCGCAATACAAGCTATTATTTCTTTTCATCTTGACCCAGATTGTGAGTGTTATCTGGCAAAATTAGCAGGATTCAAGCCTCTGCAGTACCGCATTTGGCCAGTAATGCTGGGGGGCCGGTGACACTCGGAGCCGCTCGGACTCACTCGGAGTGCATCCGAGTCTCTCCAGCACCCCCCTACCTCTGGCCACATGCGGTACTGCATACAATAGAGGTCAATGTGGAACGAATTATCTTAGTTTCCATTGACTTCTATGGGGAAACTTGCTTTGATATGCGAGTGCTTTGGATTACAAGCATCCTCCTTGAACGGATTATGCTTGTAATCTAAGGTCCCACTGTATAATCACTGATCACTGTATTAGTGTCACTAGCAATGTCAGTGTCAATTAGTGACCCTCCCAAATAGTGTCTGTTAGTGCCAGATTGCCACCCCATCACAGCCCCACTATAAGTCGTTGATCACAGCATCTATAACTGCGTAAATTTCAGTGTATAAAGTATGCCATAGTTTGTAGACGCTATAACTTTCACACAAACCAATTAACATACACTTATTGGGATTTTTTACCAAAGACTTATAGCAGAATTAGAATTTTTGATTGCATATGTTTTATAACAGATAGGAGAAAATATTTTTTTCCCCCCAAAATTGTTGGTCTTTTTTTGTTTAACCTGCTGTTGTACCCAAACAAAATTTACATCGTTTTTTCCCCCCACAAATAGAGCTTTCTTTTGATGGTATTTGATCACCTCTGCAAATAATTTTTTTTGCTCTATAAACAAAAAAATTGCGGAAATTTTGAAAGAAAAAAAATATTTTGTACTTTTTGCTATAATAAATAGCCCCAATTTGTTTTTTAAAAAGCAAATCTTTTCTCAGTTTAGGCCAATATGTATACTTCTACATATTTTTTGTAATAAAAAAAAATCGCAATAAGCGTATATTGATTGGTTTGCACAAGTTATAGCATCTACAAAATAGGGGATAGATTTATATCATTTTTATTATTATTTTTATTTTTTTTACTAGTAATGGCGGCGATCTGCGATTTTTATCAGGACTATGACATTAGGGCAGACACATGACACATTTTTGGGACCTTATTTCTGTAAAAATGTCACTGGCAGGGAATGGGGTTAACACTAGGGGGCGATCAAGGGGTTAATCGTGTTCCCTAATGTGTGTTCTAATTGAAGGGGGAGGGGACTGGCCTAGAGGAAAATACAGATCGTGGTTCCTAGCTATTAGGAACTCACGATCTGCATTTCCTCACTGAACAGAATAGGGATGTGGGTGTTTACACACCCACGTCCCTGTTCTGCCTCTCGTGCCCGGAGATCGCAACCACTGGTCACGAGCATTGGCACCCCCGCGATGCAGCGATGACGGTTTGCGCAGCGGAGCCAGCCTGCCGCAGTATAACAGCTGCGGCTGGTCCGTAAGCGGTTAAAGGAGAAGTACAGCCAAAGCTTGTTTGAGCTGAAGTCCGGTGCCCCCACACTTCTCTCTCCCAGGCGGTGTGTCCCCAAACTTCTCTCTCCTCCAGTAGGTGTACCCCCACACTTCTCTCTCTCTCTCAGGAGGTGTACCTTCACACTTCTCTCTCTCAGAAGGTGTACCCCCACAATTCTCTCTCTCAGGAGGTGCACCCCCACACTTCTCTCTCTCTCTCAGGAGGTGCACCCCCACACTTCTCTCTCTCTCAGGAGATGTACCCCCCACACCTCTCACTCTTCTAGGAGGTGTGCCCCCCACACTTCTTGCTCTTCTAGGAGGAGTGCCCCCCACACTGCTATCTCCTAGGTGTACCCCCACACATCTCGCTCTCCTAGGTGTTCCCCCACACATCTCTCTCCCAGGAGGTGCATTCCACACTTCTCTCTCAGGAGGTGTACCCCCCACACTTCTCGCTCTCCTACGTGTACCCTCACACTTCTCTCAGTAGGGGTACCCCCATACTTCTCTCTCTCAGGTGTACCCCCACACTTCTCTTTGCCAGGAGGTGCATCCCACACTTCTCTCTCTCAGAAAGTGTACCCCTACACTTCACTCTCTCTTAGTAGGTGTACCCCCCACACTTCTCTCTCCCAGGAGGTGTACCCCCACACTTCTCTCTCTCAGTAGGTGTACCCCCACACTTCTCTCTTATTAGGTGTACCCCCACACTTCTCGCTCTCCTAGGTGTGCCCCCACATTTTTCGCTCTCTCAGGTGTACCCCCACACTTCTCGCTCTCTCAGGAGGTGTGCCCCCCACACTTCTCGCTCTCCTAGGTGTGCCCCTCACACTTCTCGCTCTCCTAGGTGTGCCCCTCACACTTCTCGCTCTCCTAGAAGGTGTGCCCCCACACTTCTCGCTCTCCTAGAAGGTGTGCCCCCACACTTCTCGCTCTCCTAGAAGGTGTGCCCCCCACACTTCTCGCTCTCCTAGAAGGTGTGCCCCCCACACATTTCGCTCTCCCAGGAGGTGTACCCCCCACACGTCTCGCTCTCCTAGAAGGTGTGCCCCCACACTTCTCGCTCTCCTAGGTGTGCCCCCACACTTCTCGCTCTCCTAGAAGTTGTGCCCCCCACACTTCTCGCTCTCCTAGAAGGTGTGCCCCCCACACATTTCGCTCTCCCAGGAGGTGTACCCCCCACACGTCTCGCTCTCCTAGAAGGTGTGCCCCCACACTTCTCGCTCTCCCAGGAGGTGTACCCCCCACACGTCTCGCTCTCCTAGAAGGTGTGCCCCCACTAGGGTTGCCACCTCATCCCTTTAAAAAGGAACACATCTGAATTACACAGATTCTGAGGCTAATTTAATGCAGATAAGGCACCAAGTGAGTTTAATTACCACCTTAATCAGCCACAGAACCTGTGTAATTCAGATGTGTTCCTTTTTAAAGGGATGAGGTGGCAACCCTAGCCCCCACACTTCTCGCTCTCCCAGGAGGTGTATACATATCAAATTCAAATCAAATAAGCTTTAGTGGCAGGACCAAATTCATGTTAGCATTGCCAAAGCAGTTGAGTTTGTATAAGAAAAAGGGAAGGGGGGTAATATAAAGGGGAATGGACATAAGTCTGTGAAATAATTTTTAGGTCCCTCTCAGTCTGTGACACGCTGTCATATCTCTCTCTGGAGGTGTATCCCACACTTCTCTCTCTCTCTCTCTCTGGAGGTGTATACCTATCTCTCTCTCTCCAAGTTTCATTTGGTTGTTTTGGAAAAGCCCCTGACGAGGAGAGCGGCCACCCCCAGCACACACACACGAGAAGGAGGAGGAGGTGTGAGTGTAGAGCCGCCCTGACTCCGCCTCTCCATTACTCCGGGAAAAGAAGGCTTTCGGTGGATATGTTCTGACTGACTCCCCCACCTCTGTGTGTCTGAGGGCTCCTGTCCACCTGGGAGAAGAGGAGTTCCTGCTCGGCTGCCATTACCTCCCCCCCAGTCACACGTCTTCAGGAGGGAGTCTTCCCCAGGGCAAGGAAGAAGAAAGCAGGGATTCATTGGCTTTGTTCAGGTCCCCCTCCTCCTCCCCTCCTCTCTGGAGAGCCGCTTGAAGTTGATCAGGAAGACGCCTTGTGAAGTTGTAGTGGGCACCGGGGAGAGCGGAGTGAGGGCGCCTGCTGGTGGAGAGGAGGGGGCTCTGTCTGTCTGTCTCTGTCTGTGAGAGAGAGGGGGTGCCGCCAACACTGATTTGTGTCTGCCACAATGGCGGGGTGCTGCCTGTCCGCGGAGGAGAAGGAGTCCCAGAGGATTAATGCTGAGATCGAGAAAAAGATCCGCATGGACAAGAGGAATGCTCGTAGGGAGCTGAAGCTGCTGCTGCTGGGTAAGTGTCTGCCTGCTAATTACTGCTAATGAATAACCTATTGGGAAAACATGTGTCGAGGGGGAAGCCAGCTAATGTTCACACTACTGCACAGCAATCACGGCTCTGGGCTACACTGTACTACTCTCATCGCTAGGGAGCCTGGAGGCCATAGCAACCATTCATGAGAAGGGGCAGTCCTTCATGGCAACCATTCATGAGAAGGGGGCAGTCCTCCATGGCAACCATTCATGAGAAGGGGGCAGTCCTCCATAGCAACCATTCATGAGAAGGGGGCAGTCCTCCATAGCAACCATTCATGAGAAGGGGCAGTCCTTCATGGCAACCATTCATGAGAAGGGGGCAGTCCTCCATAGCAACCATTCATGAGAAGGGGGCAGTCCTCCATAGCAACCATTCATGAGAAGGGGGCAGTCCTCCATAGCAACCATTCATGAGAAGGGGGCAGTCCTCCATGGCAACCATTCATGAGAAGGGGGCAGTCCTCCATGGCAACCATTCATGAGAAGGGGGCAGTCCTCCATAGCAACCATTCATGAGAAAGGGGCAGTCCTCCATGGCAACCATTCATGAGAAGGGGGCAGTCCTCCATGGCAACCATTCATGAGAAGGGGGCAGTCCTCCATAGCAACCATTCATGAGAAGGGGGCAGTCCTCCATGGCAACCATTCATGAGAAGGGGGCAGTCCTCCATGGCAACCATTCATGAGAAGGGGGCAGTCCTCCATAGCAACCATTCATGAGAAGGGGCAGTCCTCCATGGCAACCATTCATGAGAAGGGGCAGCCCTCCATGGCAACCATTCATGAGAAGGGGCAGTCCTCCATAGCAACCATTCATTCAGAAAGGGGCAGTCCTCCATAGAAACCATTCATTCAGAAAGGGGCAGTCCTCCATAGCAACCATTCATGAGAAGGGGCAGTCCTCCATAGCAACCATTTATGAGGAAGGGGCAGTCCTCCATAGCAACCATTCATGAGAAGGGGGCAGTCCTCCATAGCAACCATTCATGCAGAAAGGGGCAGTCCTCCATAGAAACCATTCATTCAGAAAGGGGCAGTCCTCCATAGCAACCATTCATGAGAAGGGGCAGTCCTCCATAGCAACCATTTATGAGGAAGGGGCAGTCCTCCATAGCAACCATTCATGAGAAGGGGGCAGTCCTCCACAGCAACCATTCATGCAGAAAGGGGCAGTCCTCCATAGCAACCATTCATGAGGAAGGGGCAGTCCTCCATGGCAACCATTCATGAGAAGGGGCAGTCCTCCATGGCAACCATTCATGAGAAGGGGCAGTCCTCCATGGCAACCATTCATGCAGAAAGGGGCAGTCCTCCATGGCAACCATTCATGAGAAGGGGGCAGTCCTCCATGGCAACCATTCATGAGAAGGGGGCAGTCCTCCATGGCAACCATTCATGAGAAGGGGGCAGTCCTCCATAGCAACCATTCATGAGAAGGGGGCAGTCCTCCATAGCAACCATTCATGAGAAGGGGCAGTCCTTCATGGCAACCATTCATGAGAAGGGGGCAGTCCTCCATAGCAACCATTCATGAGAAGGGGGCAGTCCTCCATAGCAACCATTCATGAGAAGGGGGCAGTCCTCCATAGCAACCATTCATGAGAAGGGGGCAGTCCTCCATGGCAACCATTCATGAGAAGGGGGCAGTCCTCCATGGCAACCATTCATGAGAAGGGGGCAGTCCTCCATAGCAACCATTCATGAGAAAGGGGCAGTCCTCCATGGCAACCATTCATGAGAAGGGGGCAGTCCTCCATGGCAACCATTCATGAGAAGGGGGCAGTCCTCCATAGCAACCATTCATGAGAAGGGGGCAGTCCTCCATGGCAACCATTCATGAGAAGGGGGCAGTCCTCCATGGCAACCATTCATGAGAAGGGGGCAGTCCTCCATAGCAACCATTCATGAGAAGGGGCAGTCCTCCATGGCAACCATTCATGAGAAGGGGCAGCCCTCCATGGCAACCATTCATGAGAAGGGGCAGTCCTCCATAGCAACCATTCATTCAGAAAGGGGCAGTCCTCCATAGAAACCATTCATTCAGAAAGGGGCAGTCCTCCATAGCAACCATTCATGAGAAGGGGCAGTCCTCCATAGCAACCATTTATGAGGAAGGGGCAGTCCTCCATAGCAACCATTCATGAGAAGGGGGCAGTCCTCCATAGCAACCATTCATGCAGAAAGGGGCAGTCCTCCATAGAAACCATTCATTCAGAAAGGGGCAGTCCTCCATAGCAACCATTCATGAGAAGGGGCAGTCCTCCATAGCAACCATTTATGAGGAAGGGGCAGTCCTCCATAGCAACCATTCATGAGAAGGGGGCAGTCCTCCACAGCAACCATTCATGCAGAAAGGGGCAGTCCTCCATAGCAACCATTCATGAGGAAGGGGCAGTCCTCCATGGCAACCATTCATGAGAAGGGGCAGTCCTCCATGGCAACCATTCATGAGAAGGGGCAGTCCTCCATGGCAACCATTCATGCAGAAAGGGGCAGTCCTCCATGGCAACCATTCATGAGAAGGGGGCAGTCCTCCATGGCAACCATTCATGAGAAGGGGGCAGTCCTCCATGGCAACCATTCATGAGAAGGGGGCAGTCCTCCATAGCAACCATTCATGAGAAGGGGGCAGTCCTCCATGGCAACCATTCATGAGAAGGGGGCAGTCCTCCATGGCAACCATTCATGAGAAGGGGGCAGTCCTCCATGGCAACCATTCATGAGAAGGGGCAGTCCTCCATGGCAACCATTCATGACCCCGCTTTAAGAGAGGAAAGTTGTCATTGCCTGTAGCAGCAATTTATGATTCTTCTCTGTTTAAGGAAAGTGGGGCCGTTGTCCATAGCAACCATTCATGACCCGCCCTGGGAGAGGAGTGGGTGGCAGTTGTCCATAGCAACCATTCATGACTTTGCCCTGGGAGAGGAAAGGGGTTGTTGCCTATAGCAGCCATTTATGATCTTTCTCTGAGAAAGGAAGGCAAAGCTGTTGTTCATAGCAACAATTCATGACCTTGCTCTGTTAAAGAAAGGTGAAGCATTTGTCTATAGCAACTATTCGGGAACCCTCTCTGTTAGAGGAAACTGGGGCAGATGTTCATAGCAACCATTCATGACTATTCTCTGTTAGAGGAAATTGAGGTTGTTGTCCATATGAAATATTTAGGAACTTGCCCAGGAAGAGGAAATAGGGGTCATTGCCTATAGCAACCATTTATGATCCTCCTCTGTTAGAGGAAAGTGAACCTGTTGTCCAGAACAACTATTTGGGAACCTGCCCTGTTAGAGGAATATGTGGCAGTTGTTCATAGAAATCATTTATGATCCTATTCTGTTTAGAGGAAATTGAGGTTCTTGCTCATAGCAACTATTCAGAAACCTGCTTGGCTAGGGGAAAATGGGACACATAGCAACCATTCATGACCCTGCCCTGGAAGGGGAAGTGGGGCTGTTATCCATAGCAACCATTCATGACCCTGCCCTGGGAGAATGAAGGATTGAAGCGCTGCTCTTTTTCCTTGCTCCAGCTACTTTCTATAGACAGACAAGACTGTTGGAACTTAGACACTCGGGGAGATAGGGATCTATAGAAGGTCACAAGATACAGGCAGGGAGTTCTGACCCTTGATCAGTCATGACAAAGGCTGAAGGTGATGTCACATCCAGCTATGTGTAGCCTGTCCCTGGCAGGAGTGCTGGTTCTATTAGAACATGGAGCACGGTCTATGTACCTGTGTGAGGGATTTTCTGAGCATTCGTTTCCTGCTCCAGTTAAGGTGTCACCTGGCTCACGAGATGCTTTTGACACAAAAATAAGTACACCTGTCATGGAAGAAATGTGGAGGCCACCATTACTGGCTTCTTTCTGAAAATGCTAGCTGCCTGGTATATGTCTTCCAGAACAGTGATGATCTATGAGAGAGATGTAGGGGTCTCAGCTATGGCCCCTACCATCACAAAGGGGGCGCATGCAGTATATTCAGTATATGATTGTGGTGCTGTAGAAGACTACCAGAGACTGTGGTTGGGGACATTGAGAAATTAGAGAAGGGCCCTTTTTTATAAGCTAGTTATCCCAGTAGTACTGACTAGCGATACTCATATAGAACTGCGTTTTTGCGGGCTGCTTTTGCGTGGGCATGGCAGCTCATTCAAATGCATGCACCTTTTTAAAACGTGGCCGCAAGGAAATCGCATAGTCTTTTTGTCCATGCAATATCTCTGCGTTACTCGCACTGCGATTTTTATATGAATTGCAGCCCTGTGCGTTTTTCGCACAGCACCACGCCTTAGTATTGCCTTTTAATTCTACTTTAAAATACTCAAATGTGGTGTAAAGATAATGGCGCTTCACCATGTGAACTTGTAAATAAACTTTCAGATCTCCATGGGGAATCCGGAGCTGTGTGGGCAACATATTCATAAATGTGAAAGAATATAAATATACATGAATAGTAATGCAAATTCATTTCCAATGTGACTGTTCCCGACACCTATTTATATAAAGTGCTTCCAAATGTGTATGTCTTCTGATTGCTTCACCACAGGTGCTCGGAGGGTAGATGGCATCTCACCAGAGGTGTTTGACCCCTAATTACAGGAGGTCAAAATACGCTTTTGAAAACCAAATCGGTTTCTTCCACCATTTCACTCCAATGATCCCTCAGGTTTAGCTAGGGAGATAAAGATGTACTCCACCAGAGACACAAAGAAGGGCTTTCTAGTGTAGTAGCTTTATTGGTAATTTAATAACAGCCTAGAAAATATTGCGCTTGCATGTAACGGTGCCCGCCCTGGCACTTTGGATCTACAGCATATGCGGACATGGCCTGTAAGTACAACGCTGACGTGCTCTCCGCGCTTCCTTCTCGATGCTGGGCCTAGAAAGGGGTCACATGGGAATCTGGATTCCCATGTGACCCTTATCCAGGCCCAGCATTTAGGGGGGATTTCCCTTCATCTGTCATGTAGAGACAACAGGAAGTGAAAATACATGTGAGGAATATCCCCTTTCAGGCCATGTTCACACCTATGCCTTTTGCAGCAATGCACTACAGTCCATGTAACATGATTTCTTATGGGGCACATCTGTGAATCTCTAATGGTGACACAAATCTTGAAAGCTTGATACTAATTCCATTATCTAAAATAAATATTTTCACTATAGGTGCACTTTGGCCCTTTCCACACTGGCGAGGTCTGCCAGCAGATCCTCCCGCTTAGCAGGGGATCTCTTCGCTGATCCCCACTGAGCAGGTGGATGACAGGTCAGTGTGTGTGCTCTGCTGATGCAGAATAGACACAGACTGCTGCTCTCTATGGGGCTGTCTATCCATATGTTATCCAATCGGATGCTGGCAGATGTCAGTGAACACATGTCCGCCAACATCAGCCACTCTATAGAGCGAAATGGATGGTCTGATTGCTTCCGCCTGAAAAACTGACGGATGGACCCGATTGGTCTGTCGGTGTAAGACCTGGTTCACACCGGTGCGTTTTGACATGTCAAATCTGCGTCATTTTCCAGCAATGGCCCCATCCTAATCGGTGTGACGCCGCATCTGCAGCGCTGCACCGATTTCAAAAAGTCGTTTCTGTCTGTACTACTTTTTGTGATTTCGGGCCGCGATTTAAATTGACATCTGTGCAGAAAGCTGCACAGATGTCACTGTAATCGCGGCCGAAATCGGGAGTGACAAGCGGGAGTGAAATCGTGTGAGTTCAGCTGAACTCGCACAGCTTCATTCCCGCAGCCCAGTGTGAACCTGGGCTTAAAAGGGCCTTTAACTTGGTCTTTAATTCTTCTTTTAAAAACAAATATTTTGTGTGTGGTAAATCTCACAACAGTGTGAAATGTCAGTGAATGCATCATTTGTGTACACAAGACACAAACTCAAATGAAACTGCTATATTGATCACTGATGGCTCGTTCTTAAGCTTATTCTTTTTCTTGTACAATTGAGTGATTAAAATAATTTTTATTCTAAAGGAATTATTGTACTTCACTTTGTTCTTTTGACGTGAAATAAAAAAAAAAGGCATTTTGGATGACTGCATTTGCTGGCTTGTGTCCCCCTTAAAGGACAAGGTACAGTGTAATACTTTACTATACAGTGTCATCCAGTTAAACATCAGCCTGCCAGAGATGTGCTTGGAAGTAAAGGGAAACCAGGAGTACTACATGCTACACAGCAATTATGAGCTAATCTTGGCTAAGGGTTTCTGAGCTTCATATGACATCCTCCCATGCGAGGTTTAATTGTGTTTACGTTAGCAATTGCATTGGCATATAGGCTATGTAAGCATGAACTACAAAGTCCACTCGCCTCTTTATGGCAGGGTTGTCCAACCAGTCCTCAGGGATTCTTCTTCAAATAATGTAGGCTTTCTTTGCAAAGTCCCCAGCATAGTAAGGCCTAATGGGTGAAGGATTAGCAGTGTGTGCTGCAAAGGCCGACTAGATTAACTGTTATTTTGGAGAATTTGAGAGCTTTGTAAGGGGAGTATTAGGGCTGATTCACGCCAGATGCAGTCCAGTTAACCTTTTGTTAAATGTAACCATATTGCTACACTTGGGGCCCTTTCACGCAGGCGTTCCGATCAGGTCCGCCTGTCAGTTTTTCAGGCGGACCTGATGGAACGCTCCATTCAGCCTTATGGAGCGGCGGATGTCAGCGGTGACATGTCCGCCCATATCCGCTCCTGATCCTGACAGATGGAAACCCTATTTTCTATCCGTCTGGAGAATCGGCTAGGATTGGATAAAAAAAAATGCACAGGTGGTCCGTTTTTATCCGATCTCCATAGAGGACAGCGGGGCTTTGACAGGTCCATCTCCACACAGAGGCCGGGGAAGGACCTGTCATTTGCCTGTTTAGCTGGGATCAACGGATTGATCCCTGCTGAGCAAAGCAGAGTCTGTACATGGACAAGACCATGTGAAAGGGCCCTTAGAGGCGCCTCTCTTCTCTTTTATACTCTGCTGGATTTTGCTTCTAATTTCCCTTGTTGGAGACTTCCATTTCTGGATGGACATTTTATGGCTACACAACAATCGCATTGCTATAATCCTTTCATATGGACTATAAATGGAATAAATGGTTGTGGAAGGAATCATCTGAGATTCCATTATTTCTTATGAGGACATTTCGGTTTGATATAAGAGTGCTTTGGATTACAAACATGTTTCTGCTTTCACACTGGGGCGGTGCCCTTGCAGGATGGGGAAAAGGTATCTTTGGCGTATACAGTGCTCCCAAAATGCCCAGCCCATTGAAATGAATGGGCAGCGCTGCCAAAGTGCTTTGGCAGCGACACAGCACGGGCGTTTTTTTTTGTTTTTTTATCCCCTTCGGCCGCTAGTGGGGGTTAAAAGCTCCCCGCTAGTGGCCAAAAAACGCTGCAATAATAGCGGTAAAGCACCGCTAGCTCCGGCATCGCCCCAGTGCTAAAGTACCCTTTAACTGCTTTTTTAACTAGCTCCGGCAGATCGGCTCTGCTGGATGAGATCACGTAGCTATACGTCATCTCGCCGACCAGCCAATAGGGGCGCACGCACGCCCCCCACTCGCCTCTGACTCCCGTGCGCCACCGGGAACATGCGATCGCTCGTTACAGAGCGAGAACCGGAAGCTGTGTGTGTAAACACACAGCTCCCGGTCCTGTCAGGGGAGAAATGCCTGACCGTCTGTTCATACAATGTATGAACAGCGATCAGTCATTTCCCCTAGTGAGCCCACCCCCTACAGTTGAAACACACCCAGGGAACATACTTCCTCACCCCCCAGTGTTAACCCCTTCCCTGCCAGTGGCATTTTTATAGTAATCAATGCATTTTTATTGCACTGATCGCTATAAAAATGCCAATGGTCCCAAAAGTGTCAGAAGTGTCCACCATAATGTCGCAGTACCGATAAAGCTCGCTGATCGCCACCATTACTAGTAAAAAAAAAATTAAAAATGCCATAAAACTATCCCCTATTTTGTGAACGCTATAACTTTTGCGCAAACCAATCAATAAACGCTTATTGCGATTTTTTTTTTTTTTTTTTTCCCCCCGAAAAATATCGCAATAAGCGTTTATTGATTGGTTTGCGCAAAAGTTATAGCGTTCACAAAATAGGGGATAGTTTTATGGCATTTTTAATTTTTTTTTGTAACGAGCGATCGCATGTTCCCGGTGGCGCACGGGAGTCAGAGGCGAGTGGGGGGCGTGCGTGCACCCCTATTGGCTGGTCGGCGAGATGACGTATAGCTACGTGATCTCATCCAGCAGAGCCGATCTGCCGGAGCTAGTTAAAAAAGCAGTTAAAGGGTACTTTACCACTGGGGCGATGCCGGAGCTAGCGGTGCTTTACCGCTATTATTGCAGCGTTTTTTGGCCACTAGCGGGGCGCTTTTAACCCCCACTAGCGGCCGAAGGGGATAAAAAAAAAAAAATGTAGAATACGTATCGGCCTAAACTGAGGAAAAATGTTTTTTTATATATTTTTGGGGGATGTTTATTATGGTAAAAATTTGTCGCTCTATTTTTGTTTTTAGCGCAAAAACTAAAAACCGCAGAGGTGATCAAATACCACCAAAAGAAAGCTCTATTTGTGGGAAAAAAATAACGCCAATTTTGTTTGGGAGCCACGTCGCACGATCGCGCAATTGTCAGTTAAAGCGAATCGCAAAAAGGGGCCTGGTCATTTAGCTACAAAATGGTCCGGGGCTTAAGTGGTTAAAGTCACTGTGCAATTTTGAGTAAATTCTATGGCACTTTTTATTTATTTATTTATATATATATATATATATATATATATATATATATACACTAATGTACGTGTTGGTGTTTTATTTCTATTACAAATAGACCCACAATACAAGGTGCACCCACAGCATTAAGAACCCTTTCACACTGAGGCAGTTTTCAGTTGTTTGTAGCGCTAAAAAAAGCACCTGAAAACTGCCTTACATTAGTTTGAATGGGTGCTTTCACACTGGGGCGGTGCGCTTGTGGAGCCGTCGAAAGTCCTGCAAGCAGCAACTTTGCGGCGTGTTTGGTGTGCTCTAAATAGGGCTTCAAAAACAAATTTTAAAAGCACTTTGAAAGCGCCGCAAAACGGGTCTTATTTTATTTAAGGTCACAAGACCTTAAGAAAAGCGCAGCTAAAGCACAGCAAAAAACAACCAGCGCTTTAGCAAGTGTTTTAGCAGCGCTTCCGTGTGAAAGGGGTCTAACAGTAGTAGGAGTTTTCTCATCTTAAAAATAAATAAAAATAAATACTGTATGTGGTTTTGCTTTCAGATTGTGTCTCTCTAATTGAGTTTTCATATGGCTCCATATGAACAGAACAGGGAGGGAGGGGTAGTTGCAGCTCAATGAGCCATGCGTCAGACATTTACTCATTCAACCCGTGCATGTCACCTGACAGGCTTTCTGGGTTTCATGGACTTTCCCCTGGATTTCTATCAACCAGAGACGGATCTTATTCAATGATTTTCAATTTGTTCTGAAGAGGTTCCTGTAGGTTTGACCAGTGTGTGGAGAATTCCACAGCGGGATTCATGAATTGTGCATACAGGCCAGCTAATTTTGCATGTTTATTCTGAGGTGGAGTTTAAAGTTGCGAGTTGTGTAGAAAACGCTTCATGTATATCTGGCAGATTGGGTCACACTGGAAATCATATTTATAGGGTACTTTTTCATACACTATTGATAAAACTGAGTAGTGCATCCAATTTTCCTAAGCAAAAAGTGTTGCCAGTTGTGAAAATAATTACTCCAGTCATGCATACCGGAAGCACAACCCACCAGAAAAGGTTTTTATTTTCCCTTTTAGGTATAACGCATTGATGTTACGCATTCACTTTGTGTGTGTGTGACCTCATTGCTAAGAATTTCACATGATCACATAAACTTCTTTTGCAATTTAGATCCGTGCCTGAGTGGTCAGTCACCTAGGCCTATGTTGTCACATAGAGTAGACGTGTTCTCAGTCCTGTGCAAGGAACTTCTACAATGTCATAAGCTAAACTAAAGGCGGCTTTTCTGGAGTAGTGTATATCGAATTACTTGCAAACACAGTACAATGTTCCTTTAAAAGCATTTCCCATAGGTTTCTGGGAAGCAGTTGTTATTGATACAACTGGTTTAGAGATGTACTCTTTCCGGAAAAGTAACATTCTTCTGTTGAAAGGGTCAGCTCTACTGTGCAACAGGAGAAAAAGCACTGCTGTTATGTACTTTCTTTCCCACAATTGTATTCCTAGAATACAATATATTTTGCATTAGTTAGTTTTTTTAGTACTCTGTGTCACTAAAATATGGTTGTAATTGTTGGCCTACCTGTACATTTTCAATAACCTAATCTGTGTATACATACATACATACATACATACATACATGTGAGTACACCCTCACAGTTTTGTAATTATATTGTATCTTTCCATGCGATGACACTTTGCTACAATGTAAAGTAGTGAGTGTACAGCTTGTATAACAGTATAAATTTGCTGTCCCCTCAAAATAACTCAACACACAGCCATTAATATCTAAACCACAACAAAAGTGAGTACACCCCTAAGTGAAAATGTCCAAAAAACATTTTGTGTGGCCACCATTATTTTTCAGCACTGCCTTAACCCTCTTGGGTATGGAGTTCACCAGAGCTTTACAGGTTGCCACTGGAGTTTCACTCCTCCATGATGACATCACAGAGATGGTGGATGTTAGAGACCTTGCTCTCCTCCACCTTCCGTTTGAGGAAGCCCCACAGATGCTCAATAGGGTTTAGGTCTGGAGACATGCTTGACCAGTTTATCACCTTTACCTTCAGCTTCTTTAGCAAGGCAGTGGCTGGCTTGGAGGTGTATTGGGGTTGTTATGTTGGAATACTGCCCTGCAGCCCAGTCTCTGAAGGGAGGGGATCATGCTCTGCTTCAATATGTCACAGTACATGTTGGCATTCATGGTTCCCTCAATGAACTGTAGCTCCCCAGTGCCGGCAGCACTCATACAGCCCCAGACCATGACAATCCCACAGCGTGTGTGTGATCTATATAAATTATGAAACGTTAAATTTGAATATTGCAAAAGTTCATTTATTTTACTAATGCAACCTAAAAGGTGAAACTAATATATGAGATAGACTCATTACATGCAAAGCAAGCTGGTTCAAGCCGTTATTTGTCATAATTGTGATGATTATGGCTTACAGCTCATGAAAACCCCAAATCCACATTCTCAGAAATTAGAATATTGTGAAAAGGTGCAATAGTCTATGCTCAATATGTCCCACTCTAATCAGCTAATTAAGCCATAACACCTGCAAAGGGTTCCTGAGCCTTTAAATGGTCTCTCAGTCTGCTTCAGTAGGAAACACAATCATAGGAAAGACTGCTGACCTCACAGTTGTGCAGAAAACCATCATTGACACCCTCCATAAGGAGGGAAAGCCTCAAAAGGTAATTACAAAAGAAGTTGGATGTTCCCAAAGTGCCGTATCAAAGCACATTAATAAAAAGTTATGTGGAAGGGAAAAGTGTGGCAGAAAAAGGTGCACAAGCAGCAGGGATGACCTCAGCCTGGAGAGGATTGTCAGGAAAAGGCCACTGAGAAGTGTTGGGGACTTTCACAAGGAGTGGGCTGAGGCTGGAGTCAGTGCATCAAGAGCCACCACACACAGACGGATCCTGGACATGGGCTTCAAATATCGTATTCCTCTTGTCAAGCCTCCCGAACAACAAACAACGTCAGAAGCGTCTTACCTGGGCTAAAGAAAAACACACCTGGTCTGCTGCTCAGTGGTCCAAAGTCCTCTTTTCTGATGGTCTCATTTGGAAACCAAGGACCCAGAGTATGGAGGAAGAACGGAGAGGCACACACTGGAAGATGCTTGAAGTCCAGTGTGAAGTTTCCACAGTCTGTGTTGATTTGGGGAGCCATGTCATCTGCTGGTGTTGGTCCACTGTGCTTCTTTAAGGCTGCATTCACACCTGAGCGTAGCGTTTTTTACCGCGATTTTGGACAGGTCTAGGGTCACCAATGTTAAACGCAGAAAAATGCCCAAATCTGCCTAAAAAAGTCCCAGAACTTGTTTGAGCTTCAGGCGTTTTGGAGCTTCTAGCTTCAGGCATTTTGTAGTGGAGATGCGAACCATCTCCATAGAGAATAATAGATTTTTTCACCTCCAGCGTTTTGTAGCTTCAGGCTTCAAGCTACAAAACGCTCAGGTGTGAATGGGGTCTAAGTCCAGGGTCACCACAGCCATCTATCAGGAGATTTTGGAGCACTTCATGCTTCCTTCCGCAGACAAGCTCTATGGGGATGCTGACTTAATTTTCCAGCAGGACTTGGCACCTGCCCACACTGCCAAAAGCACTAAAAGATGGTTCATTGACTGTGGGATTACTGTGCTTGATTGGCCAGCAAACTAGCCTGACCTGAACCCCCATAGAGAATCTATGGGGCATTGCCAAGAGAAAGATGAGACATGAGACCGAACAATGCAGAAGAGCTGAAGGCCACTATTGAAGCATCCTGGTCTTCCATAACACCTCAGCAGTGCCACAGGCTGATAGTTTCCATACCACGCCGCATTGAGGGGCCCAAACCAAGTACTGAGTACATATGCATGCTTCTAATTTTCAGAGGTCCGATATTGTTCTATGTACAATACTTGTTTTATTGATTGCATGTAAGTTTTTAATTTTCTGAGAATGTGGATTTGGGTTTTTTTATGAGCTGTAAGCCATAATCATCACAATTGTGACAAATCACAGCTTGAACTATTTCATATATTAGTTTCACCTTTTAGGTTGCATTAGTGAAATAAATTAACTTTTGCACGATATTCAAATTTTTCGAGTTTCACCTGTATATTATAATATAATTTTTGGTGTGTGTAAATGTGAGATCTGAGGTCTTTTTGACCTCCTGATCTCACATTTACAATGATGACCTGTCATGCTTTGTTTCTATTACAAGGGATGTTTACATTCCTTGCAATAGAAATAAAAGTGACTCTCTGGAGTGTCTGAAAAATATATAATGTTTGGGGGGGTGGGGTTCTACATAATTTTCTCGCAAAAAAAAAAAGAAGAAGATTTTAACTTGTAAACAACAAGTTTGAAAAATAGGCCTGGTCCTTGAGTGGTGTAGCACCCATCACAGTTCATCATATAGTGTTTTGACTTGCATGTGTTTTTATTGGTTTCTCTGGGTTACCGAGGATTGCAGTTACTGTAATTCTCTGTCCTGTGGGCTGCTTTTTAAATGGGGCCCTATTACCCTTAAACTGTTATTTTACTTCTAAGTGTATGCTACTATGTAATGCCTTTTTTTTTTATTTATTTTTTATCGTTATCTGCACTTTGCCGAGATGTTGCTCTCACCTCCTAGATTCACAATTGTTTTTCATTATAGAGCAGACACCACAGAGTGCTTTTAGGCCTGATTTACACTTCTTCTGTTTTGAGGGGTGGTAAAAACATACAGCTGAGCTGTCTTTTTGCACCCCCCCTAAACACACCCCTTTTAAAGCTGCAAAAGATGTGGGCGAGTATCGCGTATGCTTCACATCGAGGCACCGCCCAATTTATCTCCACTGTTGTGCTCAGCAGGTAGTAGTGAGTGAGTAACTTGTATAGCGCTAACAAATGCGAACTAAATCACCTCAAGGCGCTTTTATACGGAGACTTCCTTGTCCTTCGGAAGAGGTGGTGTTCAGTTTTTTTCCTGAAGGCGGGATGGTATTGCCCGCCAAATGCAACCTATTCAGCTGAACAAGATGCACTGCAAATGTGTGCAATGCATGTGGTTGCAGTGCAATGGTGTGTTTTTTTTTGGGGGGGGGGTTAAAACGAGCAGCGAGGAGGCAACACAATGCCTTCTCACCTTTTTGTCAAACTCCATGGGAAAAGTGACCCACTGCGGGTTGGTTTTTGGAGGGCAACACAAGTGTAAATGAGCCCTTGGAGATTAGGATAAATTCCCTGCACACCTCATCTATAGTCAAAATGTTAAATATTTTTTTTTTTAAATCTCTCTAGCATTCTCCTATTACTCTAAAGGTTCTTGATGATGTATGCTTTTATGAAGAATGCCCACACATGCTTGAATTCCGTGACACATGATCACTATGCTTCTGAGTAGGAACTGCTGTGTCATACATTTCACAGAGCCTGCCTTAGTTACAGAGGTGCTGAGGAGGAGTTTTGGGAGGCGGTATCAGTACAGAAATGAGTGCTTGCAGGAAGCAAGGTACCATGGGATATATAGTCCTTAGAAATCAAAAGTAAACGGCAGAGGAGAAGCTGCAAAGCATGCAGGAGTGCAGTAAGATGCAGATAGGCAGAACTTGAAAGGAGATTTCTTTAAAGCGGTGGTTCACCCTCCTTGACATCATTATACCATTACATTCGGCATCGTAGCGCGAGCTACGGTATGCCGGTCTTAAATTTTTAATCCCCGTACTCACTGTGCTATCGATCATTGAAGTTTCCGACTCCCGCGGGGAATGGGCGTGCCTATGGAGAGGGAGGATGATTGACGGCCGGCTCTGGCACGTCACGCTCCCCGAAGACAGCCGGAGTAGGTCTCGGCTCTTCACGGCGCCTGCGCACAGGCTATGCGCAGGCGCCGTGAATAGCCAAGCCTATTTCGGCTATTTCCGGAGGAGCGTGACGTGCCAGGGCCGGCCGTCAATCACCTTCTCTCACCATAGGAACGCCCATTCCCCGGAATCTTCAATGATCCATAGCACGGTGAGTACGGGGATAAAAAATGTAAGACCGGCATACTGTAGCTCGCGCTACGATGCCGAATGTAATGGTATAATAAAAAATTTTTTTTTTTTTTTAATAGGGTGAACCCCCGCTTTAAGTAAGCTTCTCGAACATAGTGATTTGTATTATTACAATGCTGATGTTATAAAATGAAAGTGTAGGCTGTGGTGTTCCTTCTTTTTTTTTGAAGACAGGCAGACCTCTTTACACTGTTGGTCAGTGACGGCTGGTGCCCCACAACCAACCCATCTAAGTTGTGGGCAGCTTCAGATCCTTCCTCCTTCTTCCCAATCGGGTCTCAGGACCCACTTCCTGCTCTGCGCCCCAAGCCTACCCGTTTTTGAAGCCAATTAAAGCCTCGCACTCTAATCGTATGCTTCTGAAAAAATATAACAAATCCATGTGCCTGTTGCCCTGCATGTAGTTTAGGGGACTGGCGCATAGATTAGGGGTGTGGTCCCTGCGCCCCTTATGGATGGGCTGCCACTGGTTGGGGTATCTCTAAAAGGGTAGAGCGTTTTTTTGATTATTATTACGAGTAGTGTTTTGTTACCAAGGTAGTAGAAGTGCTGGGGGTGTTTAACTCATATAATCGTGGTCAGTGCTAAATGCCTTTTAATATGAGAGATGTGTTATTTTATGTACCTTTTTTTTAAGAATATAAAATTGTATTTCTTCTTTCAGTCTTCTTGTGACTAAACACAAAAATATTAAGCTACAATTGTGTGTGGGTTTAAAAAATCCCTGTGTCAAGCCAAGCTGTCTTTCCGGAATATGGTCCAAATTAAAAAATGTTGCCATTATAATGAAAAAGTGTGCTTCAAGTTAAATTCTGTACAGTTTCCAGTAAAATAACTGCAGTTATTTTAATTATGTTTACTCCCTTAAATGTTTGATCTAATCTACAATTCATACATATTGTGTTTCTTGTAGGTAAAACTGTATTAATGGCTATTACCAGGGAATTGCTTCAATGTTATCATAAATGCTGTGGGTCTTTTTTTTATTTTTTATTTCATTTTAGCTACAGGCATATAATTGTATGAGTTTTTTTTCGATAAATAATGGAAAGGCAGCATAGTAAGCCTTTGGCTCTAAGCAAGGAGGGTATCGGCATTATTTCCTATTCAAGCCAAAGAAATGCAGTTTACTTTTTTTGTTTTACTTAAAGCAGACATTCAGTATTTTTTTTTTTTTCATCTTTCCATCTATTAAATCTTCTGCCCTTGTTGTTTTAACTTTGGATAGTAAAACCTTCTCTTTTTTTTTTTTTTTTTTTTTTTTTTCTGTTTTTCTGCCAGTAAACACCTTTTTAAACAGCCCACTTCCTGTTTCCTGTTTGGTAAAAAGCCTAGGCTTATGACATCATGCTCAGCTATATGCCGGGATATTTAAAAAAACAAAAAAAACAATGTGGACCCTGGCACGGCACTTTCACAATACGCAGACCAAAGACCCCAAATTTAACCTGGGCACTTTGATGTTGAGTTACTACAACTGGAGAGTACAATATCTGGTGCAAAAATAATTTTGATTTAAAGTAAAAAAATAAGATTAGTTGATTTGTATCCAACCTGGTTTACATGCAACTTGAATGCCATGGACTGCAGTGTAAACTCAGTCGCATCTTAATGTTATCAATGTGACAGTTCTGCAACAGTCAAAACCAAAGTCACATCCAAGTTGCACCCATCCAAAAGTTGCATTAAAGTCGCAATGGAAATTGCACGACTTTGGAGTTGCACAAGTGTTGATGGAGCCCTAATCCTAGGTGCTGGCCTACTTTGCTGATTCAATTACTTAAAGTGGAAGTAAACCCCCCCTATCGTTTTCAGCCAAGAAAGCTGCCATCTTGGCCTCTGTTTAATCTACAACTGCCATGATGCTGCACATGTGATCAGTTATGACACAAGCCATTGGATGGTTTGACAGTTTGGTTGAGAGCACAACCAATGGGAGTGTTATATTTCCGGCACGTGCCAGAAATAAAACTGTTTTATGGATAGGTTTACTTCCGCTTTAAGTACTTCTTTGAATCATTGACCAGTATCTGGTACTGCATAGATTGCTTTAACCACTTGCCTACTGTGCACATATACCCCCTTCCTGCCCAGACGAAATTTTAGCTTCCGGCACTGCGTCGCTTTAACTGACAATTGCGCGGTCGTGCGACGTGGCTCCCAAACAAAATTGACGTCGTTTTTTTTTTTCTTCCCCACAAATAGAGCTTTCTTTTGGCGGTATTTGATCGCCTGTGCGGTTTTTATTTTTTGAGCTATAAACAAAAAAAAAGAGCGCAAATTTTGACAAAAAACACAATATTTTTTGCTATAATAAATATCCCATTTTTTTTATTTTTGTTTTTTTTTATTTTTTTTATCTCAGTTTAGGCCGATACGTATTCTTCTACAAATAAATAAAAATAAAATCGCAATAACCGTATAGTGACTGGTTTGCACAAAAGTTATATTGCCTACAAAATAGGGGACATAATTATGATTTTTTTTTTTTTCTTTCTTACTAGGAATGGCGGCGATCTGCGATTTTAATTTTTTTTTTTTTTTTTCTCGGGACTGAGACATTTATAGCATACACATCAGACACTTTTCACACATTTTTGGGACCATTCACATTTATACAATGAACTGTGCTATAAATATGCATTGGTTACTGTATAAATGTGGCTGGCAGGGAAGGGGTTAACCACTAGGGGGTGGGGAAGGGGTTAAATGTGTAGCCTAGTGAGTGTTCTAACTGTAGGGGGAGGGGGGTGACTGGGGGAGGTGACCGATCTGTGTCCCTATGTACAAGGGACACAGCATTGGTCTCCTCTCCCTGACAGGACGTGGATCTCTGTGTTTACACTCGGAGATCCACGGTCCTGCTCAGTTACTGGGCAATCGCGGGTGCCCGGCGGCTATCGCGACCGCCGGGCACACGCATTGTGTTCCCAGTAACGCGACGGGTGCGCGAGCGCGCCCCCCTAGCGGCTTTAAATGACAGGACGTCATATGACGTCCTGTCAGAACATTGGAGTCTTCCGCCCCCGCCGTCATTTTGACGGCGATCGGTTGACTAGTGGTTAAAGGGATTAAAAACAGGATTGTTCAGACTTTGGGTCCATTTACACTAGGTGCAGTATGCAGCTATTCCAACATAATTCCACAGGAAGACAAGGCAGAATACCCGGTCTATCTTGTCTCCTACGCTTTACTTTTTTCGGCGTGGCGTGGGGTGATCCACTGCCTTGTACTATGCCGTGGCCAATAGAACTATATTAAATGTCCTTGTGTGACCTTTCAGTAAAGTTTTTTTTTTTTTTTTTTTAAAGAAAAATGGGGAACCGTGTGGTGTGCTGTGATTGGCCCTACAGTTTTCCAGCCGGATCTCACTGCACACACGCAGTGGCTGGTGTAATGACCTTAAGGCCCCATTCACACCTGAGCAATTTGTAGGGCGGAAAAAAAAAATTATTCTGATTTGCGGTTCACTCCACTCCAAGATGCCTGAAACCGAAATCGAAAAAAAAAATGTGGAGCTACTTTTGTAGCACGATTCACGCAGATTGGTGGAGAGGTTTTTGATTGGGATGTCAGCACAATCTCCCAAGTCTAATCTGTAAACATGTTCATGTCATTTCAAAATGAATTTTCAATTTACCGGTACTTAAATCTACAGCTTGCAGTATAATAATACTCTGTGTTCCCCTGAAATGTTAAAAATAATACTCAGTGTTTCTGTCTGCAGGCTCTTGTTCAGTCACTTCATGTTATAATATTATAGGGGGACAATGCTCTGTGCCTTTCTCTAAATTGCTCTCCCGTGTCCGTATCCTATCCCATGCACTTCTGGTAGGGACTGTAAGCAGCTGTGCTGATGCTCATTGTGCAGGCATGCTCTCCCACTTTGACTGTAAGGAAGCCTTCCCTCACATTTACACAAGTAAGTGCAGCAAAGAGGCTGGAGGAGGTCCGCAGGACTGAGATGTAAATAAAATGAAAACTGTGCTTTCTAAAATGGGGGGGAAAAAAATGTATTTGTGCACAATGACACAGTGCTTTAGGCCCCTTTCACACGGATGGATAAAATGGTGCTTTCGGGTTTTCTACCGCAGCTAAAAGCACACAATGCTTTCCTATGGTCCCGTTCATAAAAATAAAAAGGGTTGCTATGGGAATGACTACCGCAGCTAAACGCAGCAGCATGTAATCGCAATGTACAAATGCAGCTAATCGCAGTGCCTGGAGCCTTGAATTTCACAGAACGTTAACATGCTTTTAACTGCAGAAAAACAGTCCGTGTGAAAGGGGCCCTATTAAAGAAGACATAACTAGATGACATTTTTGTTTTCTAAAGTGTTCCAAAACCCAGGACCCTGTATTCACTATATCTGGTCTCCCACAGTACACAGAACATGGAAATGCAATCATTTTAGTAAATATAAATGGCTAAATAACCTTCCTCATCAATAGTCTTGTGATTTCGGTGTTCGGGCCAGCACTGGTTAAAGCTTGTAGGAAATTCATTCCCCTCTGACTGTCCTATGAGGCTGCATGACCCCTGACCACCTGTTTTGACAGTGCTGGTTGGCCCTGTGCTGATCACTTGCACCCTCCACCCAAAGAAAAAACGCCTAACAACAAAAAAATAAAAATAAAACTCTCTAGCAATACACACCAAAGTGAGCATGTGCAGAGTGCATCTAAGTCTCTTTACTATCATGATATGAATTGGGGATAGTCAGACAGGATCAAACCACCTTTTTAAAAAATGTGGAGGATTAACCCCTTAAGTTCCACAGTGAGTATAACAAGTATGCTTTACTGCATATACAGACTGACTTTATTGTTGTCGGTTTAGTAACACTTTAACACCTTCCCGTCTGGGCCTATAGCAGAATAACGGCTGGGCGGCGGCTTTACCATTCTGACTGGACATCGTATGTCATTCACATTGAGACGCTTGTGAATGACATATGATTGTACAGAGCCTACACATTACCAATCGGGGTAAAGAGCTGATGACATAGGCCCTTTACCATGTGATCAGCTGTGTCCAATCACAACTGATGACATGTGTGCTGTCAGAGTCTGAGGAAAGGATAGCTGGCTTTCCAGTTACAGGGGACATTTACAATGATAATCGGGGCACTGATCATCTGTACCCTGATTATCAGAGCTGCCCCATCAGTGAAGATGAAAAATTACTTCTTTGAAAATTGTATAACGGAAACGAAGATAAAGGTGTTTTGTTTTTTTTGTTTGACAAAAAAAAGAACAATGGTGATTAAATAACACCAAAAGAGCTCTATCTGTCTCAAATTATAAAAATGTAATTTGGGCACAGTGTTGCATTACCGCGCAATTGTCATTTTAAAATGCGACAGCACTGAAAGATGGAAATTGTCAGGAAGGGGTTGAAAGTTAAGAAAATTATATTTTTGGGCTATTGATATCAAAGCTACAGCGGGTCTTTCAAGGCCAACCAAGTATTTATCCTTATTGTGCCTTAGAGCCCTTTCACACTAACAGCGCCCGGGTATCAGCAGTATTTTTAGCGCTAAGGTGCCTTAAAGCGGGGGTTCACCCTGTTAAAAAAAAAAAAAAAAAAAATTTTTTTATTAGACCATTACATTCGGCATCGTAGCGCGAGCTGCGGTATGCCGGTCTTACATTTTTTATCCCCGTACTCACTGTGCTATCGATGATTGAAGAATCCGGGGAAT
Source organism: Rana temporaria (assembly GCF_905171775.1). NCBI lineage: Eukaryota > Metazoa > Chordata > Amphibia > Anura > Ranidae > Rana > Rana temporaria. The sequence continues at coordinate 278,221,573 of NC_053489.1, forward strand.
GGGCGTTCCTATGGTGAGAGAAGGTGATTGACGGCCGGCCCTGGCACGTCACGCTTCTCCGGAAATAGCCGAAATAGGCTTGGCTATTCACGGCGCCTGTGCGCAGGCGCCGTGAATAGCCGAGACCTACTCCGGCTGTCTTCGGGGAGCGTGACGTGCCAGAGCCGGCCGTCAATCATCCTCCCTCTCCATAGGCACGCCCATTCCCCGCGGGAGTCGGATTCTTCAATCATCGATAGCACAGTGAGTACGGGGATTAAAAATTTAAGACCGGCATACCGTAGCTCGCGCTACGATGCCGAATGTAATGGTCTAATGATGTGAAGGAGGGTGAACCACCGCTTTAAAAACGCCTCCAGTGTGAAAGGGGTCTTAAGTGCTCTGAATTTTTATTAGAATTCCTATAAGTTTGTCTTTCAATGTTCTGTGGTAGGTAACTATAATGTACATGGCAAACAGTGATCAGAGAAGTGTATGTGGCATCTAGTGTCTGTGCTCCCGCTGACCAGTTTTTAAAGCTCTATATGTAGCATAGGACACAGTAGATGCAAGTGTCATTTTCACATTCCACTTACCATCCACAGACCACCTGGAAAAACGATTTCCTGGACTTCTTTAAATGGAAACTATATTTTATTTTTAATAGGTAAACATTTTGAAATGTTCATCGAACAGTATTTTTTAGTGCAGTTTCACTTTTTAATAGTTTTTTTTTCTATATTTAGAATATTGAATTGCATTTTAAATTGATATTGTTTTACAAATGCTATCAGTATCGGAGAATTTGGCTTCCATCCAAATAACTTTTAACACAAGATTTCTTTTGAAGGGTCCTGGAAAAACCTTGCCTATTGATTTAAATGCATGCTTTGGGAAAAGGTAAAACTTCTGTCAGCTTTTTATTGCCACTTTGGGACAGAGATATTTCCTCTAATTCCTGTCCATATGATAACACCGGAAGTTTGGAAAAATCTGCCCATTGACTGAGATTTTACTATAAAGGCCAACTTCAGACCATGCTTTTAAATGTTGGGTAGCATTGGGAAGAAGGTTTTTACATTTTTGGTTAAAGCCAATGAAGGTTAGAACTTCTGTCAGTTACCATAAAACAGCAGGAGAATTTTGGGGGCAAAGCAGAACTGAATGAATAGATGGGTTTTGAGTTTTTTTCTGAAAGCCTGATGATTCCCTTCCATTCGTATGCTGGTTGGTAAAGCGTTCCATAGTCGAGGTTCTTGGACTGCAAATCGTCGTTCTCCTTTGGACTTGTATCGGGCCTTGGGTATTTGGAGTAGATTTTGGTTGGTAGATCGGAGGACGCGGTTTGGGTTATGACATTTACATTTTTCGCATAGATATTGGGGTGCACTGTTTTGTACACATTTGTGCATCAGGCAGAGTGCCTTAAACGTGATTCGATCTTTTACGGGCAGCCAGTGAAGGGACCTAAGGGAGGGAGAGATTGATTCCCATGTTTTTTTTCCTGTTACAAGTCGTGCCGCCGTATTCTGGACGACTTGTAGATGCGCAATTTGGTATTTTGGGAGTCCGAGGTAAAGGGCGTTTGCATAGTCGAGTCTGGAGTTGATTATGGTTCCCACCATGACTGCTATGTCTTCTTTTGGGATAAATGGAATAAGTCTACGTAGTAGGCGTAGCAGATGGTGGGATCCGCTGACTACTGAACTTATTTGTGCATCCATTGTCATCTCGGAGTCCAAAGTGACTCCAAGAATTTTGACTTTAGTGCTAGGAGTGATGGTTTGTCCCAAAATGGGCGGCGGCATCCATGTTGTTGTAGCGAGTCTTTTCCGGTTGGCGTGAAACGGAAGGAGTGAATGCAAAAAAATGCAGCCAAAGTCGGAGGTTGTCTTATACGCCGGATCTGTCTCCGTCAGGCTACGGACATCCATGTTTCAGGCTACGGACATCCATGTTTCAGGCTGCGGGCATCCATGATTTAAAAGCAGCACCTCCTCCTCCAGACTGTTCCGTGATAGGCGGAACACTCATTTTCCCAGCGGGGCCTCTGTTCAGTGTTCTGCCTATCACGGATGCCTTATTTTCCTCGGACAAGAGGATGTCCGTGAAAGGCGGAACACTGAATGGAGGCCCCGCTTGGAAAATTTGTGTTCCGCCTATCATGGAACAGTCTGAGGAGGAGGCGCGGCTTTTGAATCATGGATGTTCGCAGCCTGAAACATGGATGTCCGCAGCAAAAAAATAAGATAGGGAAATCGTCTTGGCCGGCACAGTGGAGGCATGTGATGGCACAGTGGAGGCATGTAATGGAATGGCACAGTGGAGGCATGTAATGGAATGGCACAGTGGAGGCATGTAATGGCATGGCACAGTGAGATTTGAAAAATGCCTGTTTCTGTCAGCGGTTCCTGTCAGCGGTTGTTCTGGCTACCCCTCAGCTTCCAGACAGACTAGTAGGAAGGGGTGGTCTTATACGGCGAAGTGAGCAGTTATGTGACTGCTGATCATTCGGTTCTTGGATCTGCTTTGAGCAAAGAATGGTGACTGTAAGTCACCATTCTGTGCTCTGCCCCTCCAACGCTCAGTGGACCACCGGGCTGCGGGCAGCTTGCTCAGGGTCTATGTGGGGCACCAAGAGGCTGAACAGGCTGCTGGTCAGCCAGAGGGTGGATCCTGACATTATTGTTAAGATCCTTCCAGAGCCTGCAGCTGCTCTGTGTCAGCTGATTCTGGCTCACAGGAGTGCAAAAGTAAGTGCACTTCTGTGAACCACATGAGAAGTTTGACCAAATAAGCATTGGCCATACTTCTTTTTCAAATCAGTAAAATGGTACCTGTTGCTTTTAAAAAGAGATTTGGATATTGTATATGATCTGGTAGCATACATTGTAGGCTAATAGTTTCTAGCTAACTAGCAACATGTCAGCAGCACTGTACACAAGTCTGGAAAATGAGTAAAATCATTAGGAAGATGAAATTTCAGCCCAACCTTTCATTACTCGGCTTTTACATGAGAGTTGAAAATCCTGTTTGCTGGATTGCTGAATCTAAAAGTCACATTGCTGATAGTATTGCCAAACTTTTTTTTTTTTCTTTAAATTTTTTTGGGTGAAATATAGGTCACATCCCCCAGCAAGTTATAAAAATTCTCTAAGTATAATGGGTGAAAGAAATTTATGGAAATACCTGTCACAATAGCTCAGTTCTGGTGCGCAATGTGCAAATGTGTTTATTTTATACAAATTTGCACATACAAATACAACGTTTACAACATAAATTTAGGAGGGTCAACCTTGGAATCAAAAATCTGCTATGCAAGATAGACCATCATAAATGTATAGTAATTGCATATAATGAATATGAACTTGTTTCATGATTTGAAGATATTTTAGGCAATTATTGTAAACTTTCACAATCTCCTTTAGGAAAAATTAAGTGTTGCTGATGACAGTATAAGCTGCCAGTGTGCACCTTTTTTACAGTGTTGATCCTCCGAAGCAGCTGTACAATCCTTACAACGGAGTCGGGTTGGTGATTGATATTACTAACCAGTGACTAAACTTATAGAGCTGACCATAAACTAGTAGAATTTTATGTTTGAATTTTTTAATTTTAAGAACATTTGTTCGATGTTCAAATCTTTAGTGCAGTTAAATCAACTTTCATTTTTGACTGTAGTGATGAGGAAATTTGAAGTAGAAGGGTGGAATTTTTTTCCAACGAACAAATTGAATTTCAAGCAGTGAATGTGGTTTTTCTTTTGGGGAAATAACGTTTGTTCCAAAATTGAAAGTTAAAAGCAAACTAAACGAATTTTGAAGTACTTTCAAATGACATTTGTCAAGTCATCAAATGTTCTGAGAATTTCTGTACGTGTCTGAAAACCTACTACTTCATGACCAGCTTTAATGTGCCCTGCGTTTTGAGAGGAAGGAGTTTTGGGCACCTTGGTACCTCAAGTTTTATGCATGTTTTCACTTTATTTTTTTATATTGGACATTGCGATCCATCTGAGGAATTTTTCCTCACCAGGTTTAGTACTTGGACTATATTGAACACAGACTTTTTATGAGAAGATTACTGGGTTTTGATTAACGTTAAGTAGACATTTATGATTGGAGTCTAACATTGGTACTTGGTGGTTCTACTGTACTGTACTTATCAGCGCTAGTACAGCTGTTGATCCTGATAAACATTTTGTGCCCCAAACGATGTTAACCGCTTTCTCAGCTGTCTTTCTGTGAACTTCAAAGCTATGCCATACTATACAGTTGAGGTTTTTGTTGTCCAAATCAGAAATGCAGCCTCCGATGAAAACTCGGCACATCCATAGATGTGGTGCAGTAAGTGGGTGAGTGTTGTAGGCTTAGGACTTGAAGCGCATTGATGGCAGAATCGCCAGGTGAAAAAAGTCAGAAAAATCCAATGCAGCCACCATATCTAAGGACTGGTAGGCTGCAATATATTGAAATTTTGGGTTTGGATGCGCTTTTAAGAAATGAATAAAAAATGTTATCACAATGTTTAAGCAGGCCATAGAGGAAGAGGAGAACCATGGTTTGTAGGAAAGAAAATCTGTCACATTAACACAGTTAGTGTTGATGTGGGAATACCCCATGCAGAGCTATTGTGTCCTCCCTGGGGGGTGGTTGGGAGCGGAAAGCCGTCCCTAAAATTTCACATGCTGGTTGTAACCAAGTTGATCAATGGATTGACTTCGGTAAAATCGGCCTGCCTATAGATGATTTGAACCATCTATGACTGGCGGCCTTTAAGCTACACATTGTTTTTCTATCTAGCGACAACAGCATTCTGACTCCAAAAAAGATTATGGGGGTTTTCCTTTAAAAATTCAACTCCTTTAGTATGTGGTCATGTATTTATGTAATAAAACATGATGCCTTTGACATTCTCGGGAGCAGTCACTTGACATCCTTTTCTAGTTTGCATTCTTTCTTTCAATTTATGTTATGCAAGCAGCACGTTACCACTTCTATGCCAGCATATTTGTGGTGAAGCATTGAATTATGTTAATTATTACCCTTTTCGGTTGGCTATTATTCTGTTGTGCATGTTTGTAGTTATTTTTAAAAGCACATGGTAAGTGTGTTATAAACTACAAAAATCAATCATACACCTGTTTATATTAGAGGTGCATGGCTGCTATACCAGCCCATAGGTTTTGACATTTAAAACCAACTTGATTTCATTTAAAACAACCTGTTATTCTAAAAAAAAACAGTATGGCTTGCATATGCTGAATTGCCACAAAATGGGCATGGGAGTTGAAGTGTAACTTGCATAGGTGACATTCATCAAAAACTGACACTGCTGTCTGCATTATAACATTTTTAAAATTATACACATACATTTCGGGGTGTTTACCTAATACGAGTAGTCGGTGTGGTCTTGCTCCATTGCAATACCTGCACAGTGAAGCTCTATCATTTTTATAAAGGAATCTTAGTATTTTGAGACAAAGTAAATGATGTACAGTATAATTGCACTTTTTTTTTAAATCCTATCCTTGGTTTATTGAAAATGCATAATTTAGGGGCCAGTAGGTTATACTGCTGACTACAGGAAGATTGGCAAACAAACACTGACCAGCTTGGAATAACCCCCTCCCAATCCCAGGATGCTTCACAGGATTTGGAGACAACTTGAATGTCCAAAAGCAGTCAAGCTGAGGGGTGGGCAACATGGCAAGCAAAATAGTAACTGGTCCAATAAAAACAGAAAACTAGGGACTGCCTGCAGCTCAAACAGAAGCCTGAAGGGCCTTATGCCAAAAACAGGCATTGGCTTGGGTTCTAACATCCACCTGGTAGAACTTTGAAAATTAGTGAACAGAAGACTAGACTGCAGCCATGCATATCTGGTAAACGGTTGCCTGATGACAAAAATGTCCTAGAAGCGCTTGGAAATCTAGTAGAAGGTGCCTAGACAGAAAAGGATAGAACCCGATTGTAAAGACAATATGATTTGAATGGTTTGTCTCCGCCACCGAAAAATTATTAAACTAAAAAAAAAAGGTTCCCCTTTGTGAGGACCATCATAGATGTTGCAGTGGCTGCAAGGTGGACATTTGTAGCTCTAACTTCATTCAGACAATGAAGGGAAATCCTTCCTCTGTAAAGGGGCCAGACAGAGTTATGGAAGCACAATGTCCTTCCTTTTGCAGGCATATGTCTGCAACAGATGTCCCCTCAATTCAGAAAGCAGAGGAGCCCCTTCATGCTGAAGAAGACTTCTCTGTGGCTTTGGGGGATTAGGGGGGCCAGAGCTTGTTTTAAAATCGGGCTCTTATTGGGTTCGGCCTTAGAGCCTGAAGCCTGGTAGTAACAAAAAGGAACTTTGCTTGGCCTACATGGGGGGGGGGGGTTTCCCCCTAGCTTGAGGCCTAGCCTTCTGCTGCGGTGTACCCTTACCTCCCAGTGACATATTTTGGTTTAGTGTGTCCAGGGCACATACAAAGAGATGTTGTCCCTTGAAGGGCGTGTGCAATAAATGTCATGCCTGCCCCACAGCCCGACATTTCAACCAAAGAGTTTTTTCTGCATGCTCACTGAAAAAGCGGTAGGCAGAATGTCACCCTGGTAGACAGCTGAAAAGTTAATTGGTGTCATGCCACTAGCTCTGCCAAGTGGTTTCGGCCATGGAATTTGCAGGCACTTTAAAAATGGTATGTCAGTTGTCCCCAGCTCAAGGAACCCCAGGGTATCATGGAACCTGGATTGAGAATGGCCGATTTTAGATTGTCATTTAGAAGCCTTTAGTTTACTTTAATAGTTTATATATTCCACATTTAGCATATTGAAATGAAGTTTGGTAATGGCATCTATTACAGTACTCACGTTTCACATGTAATGACTGTTTCTAAACATTAATTTTTAGAAGCGAATCCATTAGGAAATGTAGTAAATTTTATTTGTGTGTTAAGTCACATTCCTACAGATTGTTATAACTTATACTGCTATTGGAAACACAGGTATGCTTTTCAGGCAGTGTCATAGTGGTACTTTAATGATTTTATACAAGTAATGTAAAATAAGGGTTTGTTTTTAAGGCCGGGTTCGCACATATGCAAGTTGGATGTGGGGGAGTGTGACGACTCTCAATGGAGCTGGTTCACAAATCTCTGGGGTAGCCACGGAGCGCATGGCTCCTATTCTGGTGCAAATTCGACCCTGAATCTGAGCAGGCTCAGGGGACCCCATGCTGTGAGCCGCAGCCCCGGCATATGTGAACTCAGCCTTAAATTGTAGTTGTTTACCAATTATAAGAAACATTCAATTATGTATTCATTTCTAGACATGTGCACACTGAAATATTTTGTTTTGTTTTCGTCCGAAAAATAAATTTATTTAGTTACTCCCAAAATTTGTTTTTATTTTGTTTTTCGTAAAAAAAATGCATTCGTCCGAAAATCCAAATTAAAGCGGTAGTTCACCCTCACTGACATGATTTTACCATCGAGACAGGCATTGTAGCGCGAGCTACAGTATGCCTGTCCCGATTTTTTTACCCCCGTACTCACCGTGTACTCGTACATTAAAGATTTCGGCTCCCGCGGGGAATGGGCGTGCCTATGGAGAGGGAGGATGATTGACGGCCGGCCCTGGCACGTCACTCTCCCCGAAGACAGCCGGAGTAGGTCTCGGCTCTTCATGGCGCCTGCGCACAGGCTATGCGCAGGCGCCGTGAAGAGCCAAGCCTATTTCGGCTATTTCCGGAAAAGCGTGACGCGCCAGAGCCGGCCGTCAATCATCCTCCGTCTCCATAGGCACGCCCATTCCCCGAGGGGAGTCGGTATCTTCGATGTACGAGTACAAGGTGAGTACGGGGGTAAAAAAATCGGGACAGGCATACTGTAGCTCGCGCTACAATGCCTGATTTTATGGTAGAAGAAAACAACATTTTTTTTTTCGTTTATAGGGTGAACCCCCGCTTTAAGGTCGAATCTGTCATTGAAGGCTTATGGTGGCTGCCAAATGTTCTAAGGAAAGAAAAAAAAAAAAAAAAAGATTCATGTCTCTGTCGACTCTTCTTGATGTCTCTATAATGTCGACTCTTCTTGATGTCTCTATAATGTCGACTCTTCTTTATGTCTCTATAATGTCAAATATTTTCTCTTTTATGTAGAATATTATACTAATAGAGTTAAGGTTAGGCACATTCGACCGCAGCGAAAACGGAAATAAAGCATTTGTCTATGTCAGATCTTTCGGTTTTCCAACTCTGTGCTTTTCGTTATCGTTTTAACAAACGATAACGAAAATACCTGAAATTCGGACGAAAATGCATTCGGACGAAAACGAATGCACATGTCTATTAATTTCCACAGTTATATTATCCATCTTTTTCCGGCAGAGCCTAGTTTTCTGCGATGACATTCTTTTAGCTGTGAATGGATTTTTTTATTTTTTTAAGAGCCAGACTGGGTCCCTTGCATCTTATAAAAAGGGTCAATGGCACAGGGATCCCTTATCAAAGACGCCTCTCCAGTTTCACTGAGCAGTAGTCATTTTAAAGACCAACTCCAGGCAATAAAGTGAATAATAAAGTGATGACGGGTTAGAATGCTTGTCATGGTGTTTAAAATGATCTGTGTAATCGTTGGGGAGATCTTCTCCTCCCTAGCTTTCCCAGTGGACTATGTCTGTCTGTTAATAATTTTGTGTGCTAAAGGTTACTTGAGCATTTTTTGTGCAAAAGTATTATACTTGTGTGCAATGGTTTTGCACAGATCAGCCCCAAACCTTGTCTTTTGGCTCCCCTGCTGAATGCCCCCCCCCCCCATAGCAAGCCTCTTGCTATGGGGGCACTCGAGCAGGCTTGCTCCCAAGCAGTGCTTCTGTGAATGGACATTGTCCAATGACACACAGAGCATGGCTTGCCTCCTCCTCATTGGCACACTGGCTGTGATTGACAGCAGCAGGCTCCCTCTGCTGTGTGAACCTATGAGGAAAGCGAGACCCAGGAGAGCCAGTTAAGTATAAGGGGGGTGGGCTGAGGGGGGAGCTGAAACCAGATTTTCAACCGATGAGCATGAAAGAATAAAAGCCTGAAAAAAAAATGAAAACGAAAAAATTGCGCTTTAAAGCGGGAGTTCACCCATTTGTAAAAAAAAAATTTTTCTCCCCTTAGCTTCCTGCTCGTTCGGTCTATGGGAATCGGCTATTTGTATTAAAATATGTGCAGTACTTGCCCGTTTTCGAGCTGCATCTTCTTCCGTCGCTTCCGGGTATGGGTCTTCGGGAGCGGGCGTTCCTTCTTGATTGACATGCTTCCGACGGTCGCATCCATCGCGTCACTCGTAGCCGAAAGAAGCCGAACGTCGGTGCGGCTCTATACTGCGCCTGCGCACCGACGTTCGGCTTCTTTCGGAAAATCGTGACGCGATGGATGCGACCGTCGGAAGCCTCTCGGAAGCCTGTCAATCAAGAAGGAACGCCCATTCCCGAAGCCCATACCCGGAAGCGACGGAGAGGATGCATCTCGTAAACGGGTAAGTACTGCACATATTTTAAAATAAATAGCCGATTCCCCTAGTAAAAACGAGCAGGAATCTAAGGGGGAAAAGTGCCCTCTAAGGGTGAACCCCCGCTTTAAGAGAACATCTAAGCAATGAAGAATAGCAGTATATCTGTCTTGGTAGCACCTGATGGAAAGCTGCTTTTTCTTGGTCTTTGAGGCCAATGTTTAGCATCTCGACTGTTTCATTTTGTTTGGTGTTGGGAGGGCAGGTTTGAATAGTAGTCTAAATAATTTTGTTAGAAAAAAAGTCAACACCTAATTGCTGTTTGCTAAGTTTAACATTTAGTTGCATATTTTAAAGTGTTGCTAAACCCACAACCGTAAAATCGGTCTGTATATGGAGCATAGCATGCTTGTTATACTCATTGTGAAACTTAAGGGGTTAATTTTCTGCATTGTATAAAAAGGCCATTTTGTCCTGTATGCATAGATCCTTCCCCTCCTGCACTGTCTATCTGGGGAAAGCCGGCTAACACAGGCAGAGTAGCCGAGTTCACATGCTCAGTTGTCTTGTGCTGGAGAGAACAGTTGTTCTCGGAGCTAGCCAGGTCACGTGATATGGTCACATGATATTGCCATCGCACATGTGGGCGTGTATACAGGGTGCAGTGGAAATCTCCTCCTTCTTGAGCTCTCGGCACTGGTGAAACTGTGCAGTTTATCATGTAACTCTGGTATACAGATCATCCAAAAAAGGTACCGTATTTATCGGGGTATTGAGCGCTCCGGCGTATAGCGCGCACCCCTAATGTGGACCCGCAATTCCTGTAAAAAAAAAACATTTTAGTATTTACAGTTTTGGTGTCGTGCGCGGCGGCCTCGTCGGGTCCGGCGTCCGTCTGCGGCTTCGGTGGTGCTCTCCCGGCTTCTCCCGCGCTGTCTCCCCGTCGAATCGCCGCTTCCCGCGCTCAGTTTGAATGCCTGTGCCGACATATACCGAGTGCAGTACACTCGGCTACATTCGGCCAGGCTCGGCTTCGCTCCTGCTCACGCTCTGTGACGTTTATGCGTGAGCACGAGCGAAGCAGAGCCTGTCCGAATGTAGCCGAGTGTACTGCACTCTGTATATGTTGGCGCAGGCATTCAAACTGAGCGCGGGTATCGGCGTATATCGCGCACCCACGATTTTCCCCTTATTTTAAGGGGAAAAAAGTGCGCGGTATATGCCGATAAATACGGTATATAGTGGCAGTATTTTAATGTAAAAAGATTTATAAGCTGGGTGAGGTGCAGATGAACTATTTTTATATTACTGGGTTTAGTAACATTTTAAGTTTATTTCCTAGTGAAGCTTACAAAAGTAAGACTTTACCCAAAATTCACATGTTTTTCTAGTTAGATTTGGCTGTAAAATGTGGGAATCGTGGGTTTGACTAAAATGGCATTTCAATTTTGGTCCCATTTTACTCTACTGCAATTGTTGTAGTCCTATATTTAGTCGACTAAATCTTCAGCACATTTTAGTCAACTAAAATTAATTCTAATGGGTGTAGTTAACTTGTAATGCATAATTTTAAGCATTTTTCTTGCCAAACTCATTATATACTGCTGGACTGAAAAATCGAATATGTTATTTATGTGTCGGTGTTAGTTTTGATGTCAAATTTCAATTTAGTTTTAGTAACACTTTTTTTTTTTTTTTTAGCTAAAATGCCATTTTAGTTTGTATTTTAGTCATCTCTTGTGTTGGGCTTACTTTCACACTGATGCAGCTTTCAGGCGTTTTTAGCGCTAAAAAATAGTGCCTGAAAACTGTCTCTCATGCCTCCCCAGTGTGAAAGTCCAAGTGCTTTCACGCTGGGGAGGTGCGTTTGCGGGAAGGGAAAAATAGTCCTGCAATCCTCATCTTTGGGGTGGCGTATGAGCGCTTTTAACACTTTTATCGGCCGCTAGCAAGTGTTAAAAGCACCTCGCTAGCGGCCGAAAAGCGCCACTAAAACTACCAAGGCGGCTGCAATGGTTTTAGTCTACGAAAATGTTTTAATGGACAAAATTGCCACTGGTGAACAGGCACCATTGAAAACATTATGATTTCCATTGCCATGTGATTCTGTGTGACTCATTCGCATCTGAAATTGCATTAGTGTGAACAATGCCTTGGGCCCCTTTCACACGGCCAGATAGAATTCAGCTTTTAGCTGCGGATAGATCAAGCTATCTACCGCAGCTAAACTCAGACAATGCTTTCCTATGGCTCCATTCACACACTGCATTTAGCAATGGTTTCGTTACATGGGGTTTGGTGCGGTTTGATAAGCATTTGAAGGAATTCCCATTAAAGTCTATGAACCACAGAATCGCACTGCATCGCCCCAAAGAAGCACAGGACCCTTTGCTGAAATTGGATCGCAGCTGCACTGCATTGATGTTCTAGTAGGAGCTAATTTTTCCCTCGTCATGCGATGAGGGACTGAGATGGCAAAGCAATCTTCAAAATGTTTCACAATACAAGGAATTGCTGCAATGCGGTCACCCGTTCAATATGTGCGATATCTCCTTATCAGTGTATGTCTGTGTTTATTATACGTTTAATAACTAAATTACACTGACCTATGGACTTAAGATTGTCATGGCTCTTGTGTTAATTTTAAAGAGGTAGTAAACTGTTGCAGAATAATAAAAAAAAACACCTGTAAGACGATGGCATAATGTGCTATTATGCATCGGGTCTGGGGTGCGCATGCGTACCACCCCGGCGACCTGCTCCTGCTGTGATTGGACATAGTGGGAGCCAATCAGCGGGTCCGGCGGAATGGCAGTCTGCTTATGTAAACAAGGCATACCGCTGTTCTGTGACAGGGGAAGGCAGAAATCATGTGTTTCTGCTAAGCAGAAACATGGATCTCTGCCTTCCCACAGTGCATCCCCCCCTCCCCCTACACCCAGTTAGAAAGCACTCCCAGGGAACACAGTTAACCCTTTTATTGCCCCTGATGTTAACCCCTTCCCTGCCAGTGTCATTAGTACAGTGACCGTGCATAGTTTTTAGCACTGATCACTGTATTAATGTCAGTGGTCCCCAAAAAGGGTCAGGTGTACGACTTGATCGGCACAAAAACACAGTCCTGCAATAAGTTGCTAATCGTCGCCAATATACTAGTTAAAAAAAAAAATGTAAATAAAAATATTCCAAAGTTTGTATACGCTAACTTTTGCGCAAACCAATATATGCTTATTGTGATTTTTGTTTTACCAAAAATGTGTAGCAAAATATATATATTGGCCTAAATTGATAGACATTTTTGAAGTTTTTTAAACTTGGGTAAGTTGTTTTTTTTAAGTAGAAAGTGAAAAATATATTTTTGTTTAAAAATTTTCTTTTTTTTTTGTCGTGTGTGTGTTGTGGTTTCAATTTTTTTGCGCTCTAAAAAAAATAAAACATCTCAGATGTGATCAAATACCACCAAAAGAAAAAGCTCTTTGTGGGGGGGGAAGGACAATCATTTTATTTGGGTACATTGGTACATGTCGTCGCAATTGTCAAAGTAACGCACTGCTGTATTGCAAATGAAATTGTTATGAAGGGGTGTAAACTTTCTGGATCTGAAGTGGTTACATGTGTATTACAGCTACATGTTTACTAATCTATCTTAATTGCAATTTGTTTCATGATTTCATGGTTAACTTGTCAAATGTTGCAGGGGCCCACTTTTTGGCCAAGGTAGCGATTTCTGGTAGATATACTAAAGATACAGTATATTCTCTGAGAATTACAGTATTTACCCTTGCAGAGCCTCCTGCAATGGTGTTGCCTTCACTGGAATAGGCAGCATTTTCGTAATCTCCCTGCAGTTTGGATTTAACGTGGAACGGTTTTCGTAAGCCTACATGGTTTACTGACTTTGAACAAGCATAGATATTGTCAGGTTAGGTTGGCTATACATTATGCAATTTTCTGTCCTTGAACCAGTGTTTATGAAGGAATCCCCTCTGCCTAGCTATTGTATTCTGACAGCGGTAAGTTTCCCCACCATCAGAGTATAATGATCAGTGTTGCCAACTACAGTCTAGCCAGTGGCAGTGATCGTACGAAAAAACCTAACCGGCTGGTTGTACTGAAGTAGATTTAAAAAAAAATTCAGTACAACCAGCCTGCCCCTCATGGATGGATATTCGACCGGTTCCTACTGAACCAGGCAAATTTTGATTTGTCTATAGCTGGCTTTAGGCTGAACGAGGATATAGTATCTGAGCCCCTGTTCAAAGTCTGTGCCTTAAAGTAATTGGGGCAGCATAATGACCAGATTACTAGTATTTTCAGGGCTTGTCATTGAATGTATAAATGTTATTTTTATTTTGAAGACTAGTGTGTTTTTTTTGTTTTTTTTTATGGCCCCTTTCACACGGGTGGACCATTCAGGTCAGTTTTCCGGCAGACCTGAACAGTAAGTCTATGGACCGTTGGATGCCAGCGGTGACCATATTCGATCCGCTAAAATCAGACGTATGGCGATACGTTCGCCATCCGTCCTGGCGGATCGGATCGGGTGAGATCTGATGAAAACTGACATGCTGTCCGTATTCGTCCGATCTCTCCATAGACGAACAGCGGCGCTCGTCAAGCCCCTCCCCACGCGGTGAGCGGATCTCCCGCTGAGCTGACAGACCGCTGCAACGGATCCGCCCCGTGTGGAAGGGGCCTAAGATCACACTATTCTGTGGTTTTAAATAGTTTACAAATACTTCTGCTTGTAATAGTAAACAATTTAATGAAAAGGTCGCTCATTCAAAGTGTACATTTAGTGTAATTATACAGTATATGTTTGTGTATATATATATAAAGTGTGTATGCACATTCATGGATATACAATAAAATGCACAATTTCTGTGCAGCGATTACCGGTTTTGCAAATGTAACAATTGCAAGTGCTAAGAGTCAGACAGAATACGGTGCAAAAAGCATGCTGATTTACTGACATTTATAAAGCAATGTTCATAACTGAAGATTTCTGAAATGCTTTGGTGATTTTAGAATGCAGATGGTGGTAGATCTATGTCCTCTACATAACCTAACCTATTTAGGACCTAAGTGCAGCAAGTTTTTTGTAAACGGTTAAACAGGCTGCAGGTCCAAGATGATCCTGCTTCACACTGTAGATCTGGTTTGGGTAGTATGTATGCCCAACATGATCGCACAGATCTAATTGCGTACAATAGCCAGGCCTATGTAACCTTGTAGTATAGGTAATACAATTTAAACAAAAAGAACAAGAACTGCAGTCTTAGAATTTTGATTTTAGAATAAGGGTCTATTTTAAAATGTGAGCTGTGGTAATGTGCAACATGTTATTTGCATTGTGGTGCCATTCATTTTGAATGACACCCTAATGTAGTGCTTGTGATGGTTTGAGCCTATTATTATTATTATTATTATTATTATTATTATTATTATTATACAGGATTTATATAGTGCCAACAGTGTGCACAGTGCTTAGAATGTTAGGGCAGACAGAACAGTTACAATTCAATACAGGCGGAATCCGAGGGGGAGAGATAATCTCTCCCCCTCGGATTCCGCCTGTATTGAATTGTATTGTAACTGTTCTGTCTGCCCTAACATTTTAAGCAGTGCACACTGTTGGCACTATATAAATCCTTTATAATAATAATAATATATCCTAAAAAAATATGGCTCTACTGTGAATCCATATATGCTTACCATGTCTTCATGTAAAGAAAAAGCAGGTTGTAGCTAGGGCGCCTGCATCATTGAATATGTATATAGTTTTGCATTTCTTTGTGAGCAAAAAATGTTTGCCAAGGTATCAAGCTGAAGTACATATCCTCATTCCTCTCTGAATTTGTTAATGACAATAGAAACTCAAACATGCGTATTTACAACTCTATGCAAATTATACAAATCAAGCATATAGGACACTAAAATAAAACATGTAAATGAGCCCTAAAATTCATAAAGACTGTCTCCAGCTCTATTTATACATACCTGTTTACTGCAAATACGTTCGTTTACAATTCTGGATGTATAGGCTATTGTTGGCAGACTGAATGAAGTCGCTTGTGTATAGCAGGTGTTTTTTTTTTTTTTTTTTTCAATCAACCTGCTGGTTGGGGGGAGAAGCCTTGCAGGTCCCAGCATCCACATAAGCAATGTGGATGGAGGGATCTCCCAGAGCTGGGTGATTTTGGCCCCCCAAAAATCTGCGATTTAAAAAAAAAAAAATTGCTTTGAATCAAGTTTTTTTTTTTTTAGATTGACACCCCACCGGTCCTAAGTTTTTTTAGGCGAGGCCGCGGACTAGGCCAAAGCCGCGGCCTCGCCTAAAAACTTAGGACCGGCGCTTCGCGGACTAGGCTGAAGCCATGGCCTCGGCTAAAACATCCTGCTCGCCGCGATCATGGGAAAAGGCCGCGAGCAGCGTCTGGATTTTTTTAGGCAATTTTATTTTTATTTTTTTCAGCAGGTACCGGTCAAAACCAGGTACCCACTCCCCCAGAAAGATGCCAAATGTAGCAGCGGAGGGAGGAAAACGAGCAGAGCTTCCCTTTTTGGGTAGAGTGCCACTTTAAAATGGCTGAATTTTAAAATGGCCCTGTTTTAAGACCCCCTTTTTTATTTTAGGGAGGTGTTGTTAATCGCAGCACACTTGCACAAACACTTGAGCAAAATTTTAATAGTTAAAACCTGCTATTAGAACTTCTGCCATATTGAGCTGCATTGATGTGAACAGGCACCAATGTGATTTCAATTGTCATGGGATTCAGTGTGACTCAAGTCACATTTGAAATTGCATAGTGTAAAAAAAAATAAAATAATCACGTGTAAGGAAAATGGGGGGGGGGGGGGGGGGGGGGTTGCCTGCACATTAGTGGATGATGGAAATCGGCAGAGCTTCACCTCATTTACTAAGCTCTGGGGAAAATAGGTGCAACTGCACTTGCATAGTTTATTTGCCTTTAGGAAATCAACCCCATTGTGACAGGTGGGAGTGGGCATTGTGCACTGCTATAGATGTGGTGCAAAATTGTGAAAAGGCCTTCAGTTTGAAGAAAACTGATCTCACCATTGTATAGTTCAGGCATGTCCAAAGTCTGGCCCGCGGGCCGAATGCGGCCCTTGTTCCGGTTTAATGTGGCCCCCCTGGTAATTTGTGTGTGTGTGTGTGTGTGTGTGTGTGTATATGTATATGTATGTGTATATATATATATATATATATATATATATATATATATATATATATATAATCTCTCTATCTCTCTTTTGCGGCCCCTGGGCTACTAAAGATATATACTGTATTTATTGGCGCTACCTCAGAGGGGACAGGGAGGGGGCATAACAAGCGCTTACTCAGCGGCATCTGTACTAGGAAGTTCTGTCTCCTGGGCTGCCTTTGGACGACTGTTCTGTCTATCATAGAAGGCAGGGCTTGGTATTAAAGAGGCCGCCGAGAAAATAGGATATTCTCCTGCATGTTATCTGTTGGCGCTCGTCCCGTCCCCTCCGAGGCTGCAAATGGGCATGGATCAGGCTGTATTCATGGCAATGGGGAGGCTGCTTTGATGGGCACTGGCTCTTTTTTTGCTTCACAGTTCTTAATTTAAAATTGTTTTTTTTTCCTCTTATAGTGAAGGTGCGTGTTATACGCAGATAAATAAGGTATACATAAAATAACACTCCCAAGCTCATCCTTGGTGTTGAGCGGCGCTCAGGGATTCACTGGGGCCACAAAAGATATATATCTATATAGATAAATACAAATAACACGCCCAAGCTCAACTCTTCACCACACACAGCCACAAAGGCAGGAGAATTCTTGTTGGGCAGTGTATTGGTGCTCGGACAAACATACTTAGACCGAATTTTAATGGTTTAACCACTTAAGCCCCGGACCATATTGCTGCCTAAAGACCCAAGGGGTTTTTACAGTTCGGGACTGCGTCGCTTTAACAGACAATTGCGCGGTCGTGCGACGTGGCTCCCAAACAAAATTGGCGTCCTTTTTCCCCCACAAATAGAGCTTTCTTTTGGTGGTATTTGATCACCTCTGCGGTTTTTATTTTTTGCACTATAAACAAAAATAGAGCGACAATTTTGAAAAAAATGCAATATTTTTTACTTTTTGCTGTTATAAATATCCCCCAAAAATATATATAAAATTTTTTTTTTTCCTCAGTTTAGGCCGATACGTATTCTTCTACCTATTTTTGGTAAAAAAAAATCGCAATAATCGTTTATCGGTTGGTTTGCGCAAAATTTATAGCGTTTACAAAATAGGGGATAGTTTTTTTGCATTTTTATTTTTTTTACTACTAATGGCGGCGATCAGCGATTTTTTTTTTTCGTGACTGCGACATTATGGCGGACACTTCGGACAATTTTGACACATTTTTGGGACAATTGTCATTTTCACAGCAAAAAATGCATTTAAATTGCATTGTTTATTGTGAAAATGAGAGTTGCAGTTTGGGAGTTAACCACAGGGGGCGCTGTAGGAGTTAGGGTTTACTTTGTGTGTGTTTACTAGTGTAGGGGGGTGTGGCTGTAGGAATGACGTCATCGATCGTGTCTTCCCTATAAAGGGAATGACGCGATCGATGCGCCGACACAGTGAAGCACGGGGAAGCCGTGTTTACACACGGCTCTCCCCGTTCTTCAGCTCCGGGGAGCGATCGCGACGGCGCGGCTAAAAACAAATAGCCGCGCCGTCGTCCCGGATCGCTCCCCGAGCGGATCCGACCTACGCATGTACCGGGGGGGGGGTCCCGATCGGACCCCCCACCCACGTCTAGCAGAGGACGTACAGGTACGTGGATGTGCCTGTCCGTGCCATTCTGCTGACGTATATGTACATGAGGAGGTCGGGAAGTGGTTAAAGAATGTCAGGAAAAAATGGTCAGCCCTCACACATGTTCACTTCATCAAATCTGGCCCTCTTTGAAAAAAGTTTGGACACCCCTGGTATAGTTCTTTCATAATTTGGTATGGTGAGTTTAAGGCCTCACACTTAGGCCTGGAATATAGGGTCCTTTCACACGGGCGATGTGCCCGACAGACTCCGCTTCGCTCAGCAGGGGGATGAATCCGCTGAACAGGCAGATGACGGATCAGTCTCCTCTCCCGCTCTCTGTGCAGAGATGGACCTGTCAGAGCCCCGCTTCCTCTCTGGGGAGATCAGATGAAAACAGACCGCTTGTCCATTTTCATCCGAGCCACCAGACGTATGGAAAATGGGGTCTCCATCCGTCTGGATTTCAGACAAGATTAGGGAGCGGCAGGTGTCAGTGGAAATGTCACTGCCACTCATAGAAGTAAATGGAGCGTTCGATCCAGTCTGCCTGAAAAATTTGACAGGTGGACCTGATCGGAAAGCCCTTGCAGGCTAGCTTTTTAGGGCAGGTGGGAGGCACAGGTTCTTTCCCTACCTATAAAACTCTTGAGGGCTTGAAAGCTGCTGCGACTGGATGCAGGCACACCAAGTGGTACTAAGCTTTAGGGCAGTATGTGCCCAGGGAAAATGCCTAGAACGCACACTGCTTTCAGTCCAGGTTTTTGTCCCTGGGCACTGGTCTGACCTAAATTTTAGTAACTCTTGATATCATTTTCATGCTGAACGGTGCATTACACTGAACCGCGTGTGATTCGCACAGGAACATGCAGCACGTTCATGTGCGATACCTGGTGTGAGCTGGCAAGTAGGCCTCTTTTACCCAGGTAACGGCAGTCGCCAGATTCTTGCTGCTTGAATGAAGGGGTTATGCGATCACCCGCTGCTGTTCTCATGTGGGTGCACACAGAGCAGTTGGCTGCTTTTTAGGGTCAGCTGATCTGTGTATTCTCTGACTGCAGGGGAGTCTTCCTGCAGTCACAATACCATAGTGCAGTGGGGAGAAATCTGTTCAGGTTTATTTTTTATTTTTTTTCCACCCCACTGGCAGAAGTAAAAACGGCACCATAAAAGGCCTGCTTGCTTGTGGCTGTCTGAGTCTGGGTGGACCTAAACTGGCAGGTTGTTTATTGCAAACCAGACATGCAATGTTTCTACTGCAATTAAATTAACTCACCTTGCTGTTTTGCATTCGCAGCTGGCTTTACATTACTGCCAGTATGCCAGGATGAAAAACTCCTGCACTGGCCAATCCAGACAGCAGAACACCAGCGCTAGGGAGTAGATGCCAGCACACCGACAAGGGACCTCAATGGCATCAAACTGGCGTGGCGTAGAGGTGAGCAGTTCTGACTTTAGTTCATAGTTCATGCACACAGACCTTTTTTATTAGGCATTTGGTATGCCTGGCATAAATCTCCCGCAGCTTTTGCTGCCCAGGAAGCCGCACGTGCCACATACACAGAAGTGAATGGTTATACACGGTCGTACTCTTGTAAACTTGAATTACAGGCTGTAAGCAGCTCACTGAGAAAGCGCAAGGAGATTTACACTATGCATAAAATTGCATGAACCCCTAAAGTGAGGAAAGTGACGGCCTCTAGTAAAAACAAGAGACTAGCAACAATGCTGTGAATGGTGATGGGCACGAGTAAAAACTGCTGTAGTGAACACTAATCCAGGAAATGTGTGGTGATTGGCAATGCACAGAGATTGTGATCTGAAGCTCTGTGTCTGATGAAGACTTGTCCAGCTTTATTGCCCTCAGACCTGGGCTATTGATATAGAACGAAAAATAAAAGCTGTTTTTAAGTTGGAAACATTGTTTAGAACTGCTTACTATGTTATTTTCAGAATTGTGAGATGTCTTGTTCGTCAGCTGAATTTGGTATCTTTGAGGGCTCTGCCTTGATGCATCAAAGATTATCTTTATGATAGGCAGTGTTTTGACAGTATTTTTTTGTGTGTTTAACATCTTTGCTGTTCTCTGTAGACTCGGCTTCTTCCTGGATCTTCCAGCATTATACTAGAAAAATAAAAAGTGTGTGGTGGGGCCATTGCTCTACAAAGTTGTGCAACCTTGCAGTGATTCTAAAGGTAAAGATTTAAAGCGGTTGTATAACCGCAAAAAAAAAACTTAAAGTGGATGTAAACCCACACTCCTTTCTAAGCTACTGCCATAGTGCTGATCTATAATGCCGCGTACACACCATCACTTTATGTGATGAAAAAAAACAACGTTTTTCAAAACGTCACTTTAAATGACCGTGTGTGGGGGAAAACGTCGTTTTATGTCTTGTGAAAAACGACAAAAAAAATTTGACGCATGCTTCAATTTTATGTGTCGTTTTTCAAAACGTCGTTTTTTACTTCACAGAAATTGACCTAGTGTAGCAAAAACGACGTTTAAAACAACGTTTTTAAACCCGCGCATGACCAGAAGCTAGTTATGAAGCGAGCTTCAATGGAAAAACGTGGTGAACGTAACCTCGCTTTGCTAGAGCATTGTGAAAAAACGATGGTGTGTAGGCAACTTCGTCTTTGAAAATTGAAGTTTCAAAAACGTTGTTTTTTCATCACATAAAGTGATGGTGTGTATGCGGCATTAGGATATAGATGCCTCCTGCATGTATCCTTACCTGTCAAATGTCTCCCCTCTGTCTGTTAAGAGAACTGAAAAACTGCAGATTCTGTGGGTGGATCTGTTGTCTGGAGCCCGGTGGGTGGAGTTGTGATGTCAGTAGACTCCCTGCCCTCCTCTACACTCCCCTTGTCAACATGCAAAGCAACCACATGACTTCAGAAAAGGAGTGGGGGTGGGAATTAAAAAATAATGCCGGTCTCCTGGCTAGTGCATGAGATATGTAAATAACCTGTCACTCACAGCAAGGGGGCGGAACGGACTAAGGTTTTTCTCTGTAAGTCTGTTTTTATTTCACTGAACAATAAAAGAGGATTTCTCAGAGCTGGATTAACTCTGTGTGGCAAGACTGGGCACATATGATAGGAAATCTTTAAGGCCGGGTTCACACCTATGCAAATTGAGTGTGGCTTAAACCGCATCCAATTCGCAGAACATTTCTAAATACATTAATTTCAATGAGGCTGGTTCACATATGTGCGATGCATTCGCACTGCGCATTGCCGAAAAAACGCGTGCTTTTTCTAGGCATTGCGGTGCGGCTCAGGTGCGAATTCAGGCCCATGATCTTCTATGGGCACGCATCTGATTCGCAGATGTGTTCATTTCTCTTCAGGATTTCTCTCATTCTACTCAATACACTTTCCCCCCTCCCATGTCTCCAAATTCGCAGCTAAAACGGAGATGATCTGCTAAACGGCTCTCTTATCTTTTTGCAGAGATAACAGAGCTGGAATTCGCACCGCACAACTGTGAATCCGGCCTTACTCTACATTGTGACAGCAAAAAAAAAAAAATAAATTTGGGTTTACATCCACTTTAAGGCAAAGGCATAATGAGCTAGTATGCAGCGCATACTGGCTCATTATGAAAAAGTTACTTTAGAATGAAGCATCAGCATCACATGCCGGTCACCGCTGAGCGAGCTGACATTTTTCCCTCTGCGTTTCTTCTGGGCTTGCGTGGTTCGCCACAATGACGCAACTCCCGTGTGTGCGTCTAATTTCTGGCAAGGAGCTGTGATTTTCCAGCAGCATCCGCCGGACCTTCAGATCGCATGCGCCGCCGACATCAGTTGCTGCATGCAAGGTGAATATCTCCAAAACCGTACATTTACAGTGTCCAAGCCCCACTGTCCTCTATGGAGAGAGAAGATGAAAATGGACCGCTTGTCCATTTTCATCTGATCCAATCCACCAGACATTTGAGAAAATAGGGTCTCCATCCATCTGGATTTCACAGACCGGATCAGATTGCGACAGGTGTCACCACTGATATCCTGCTTGGTAGCTGATCAGGTCCGCCTGAAAAACTTGACAGGTAGGCCAGATCGGAAAGCCCGTGTGAAAGGGACTTTACCTTTTTTAAATTGTACACTCTTGGGCCCCTTTTCACACATGCGGACAGTTTGTCAGTTTTTCATCCATCTGTTGACGGTGAAAAACGGACATCAACGTGTATCTATATATACAGATATGTGGTTTTTGGTCATCATATAGGCATAAAAAGGAGTTGTCTCCCCAATTGTGGTTATAGCAGCTTCCTCTCCTCTGCAAAGCATTTACATGTTGGGAGTGTGTCCCTGAGAATATGTGCCCATTCAGCTAAGAAAGAAAATCATTTATGAGATCAGGTACTTGCAGAGCTTTTTTTCTCAGAAAATAGGTGCAGGAACTCGACCACGACCCCGTTCAAATTTCACAAACAGTAGAAGGGTCTTAAAGGGGCATTAAATACCAGAATTGCATTACATACAAAGTGCAGAGTTCAGGGGGGTTACACACAGAGTGCAGAGCTATCACTTGTAAACACAGAAACCGGACTTCTGTGTTTACAAGTGATTGTGGTGAGCGGGCACCAAAGGGTCTGAGCCAGAGGTGGTGGAACGGAGTTCCCCCAAGTTCCCCCTGAAAAAAAGCCCTGGGTACTTGTGTTGTACTAGCAGACCTGGCTCACCACTGGCATTCCAGTTCACCCCAGAGGTGTTCAGTAGGGTTGAGGTCTGGGTTCTCTGCAAGTCTGTCAACGTCTTCCCCACTAAATGTATCATCATGCTGTGTCTTTTTTTTTTGGAGACGGCTTTTTTCACAGTTGCACAGTCATGTTTGAATAGAAAAGGGCCCAACCCACCGCATTCTATGCTGTAGTGTGCTCTTCCTTGAAATGGCCCAAATTCAATCATTTGGAGGGCGTGTCCACATTTTTGGCTGTATAGTGTACCTTTAAAGAGGAACTGCAGTCTGATCACATAATGTGTAATAACATCTTTGCCATTCTGAAGCTTCCCTCCAACCACTTTGCAATTTTGTACTTGCCAAATATGCTGCAGAAATCTCCCTCCACAGAGTCTGGCTGCAACTATTTTAACTGAGGGCAGCTAAAGCTGCTGCCTGTTCACCTCCTGGATTTACACACACGCACCTCCAGGTCTGCAGCTCTCATTGGCCCTCTTATGATGCACCCCCTCACTTTCGTGGCAAACTCTTATGAAAGAGAGAGCTGTGCGTGATGTCATAAGCCTAAGCTTTTTACCAGAAAAGAAACAGGAAGTGGGCTGTATAAGGTATTTGGATAGTAAAACATTAATAATAATTCTGCAAGTAAAGTTAACATAACAAGAGTAGAGGATTTAATACTGTAGAAGGAAAGATGAAAACGTAACTGAAGTTCCGCTTTGAGTAGTTTTCAGGGTTATCCTTGCTATAAGACTTATCTCCTCTAAACTGCATTTTGCTGGAAGAGACGAGCTATGATGCTTATGTGGTGCAGTGGTAATGAGGCCTTGGCTATGGACAGGTGGAAATCTACCAGCAAGTCATTTGCAGTATAATTTGTCTTCTGTTCAGAAACAAACTTACGTGCTCATTATGCAAATAGAGTAAAAACATAAAAAACTTGAGATTTTTGCACATAATGTCACTAATCACAGATTGAACATTTAGATGGATGGGGGATGGTCGTCTGGCAACGCAGCTAGCGTTTGTTACAGGACACATAGTAATATGGGTCAAACTATTACATGTATTTTTGTCCAAAAAGCAACTGAATAATAATAAACAATAGTAATAATTAGGGTTGTCCAGATACCGATACCAGTATCGGTATCGGGACCGATACCGAGTATTTGCGGGAGTACTCGTACTCGCGCAAATACCCCCGATACCTAAATAGAATACTTTCCCCCCCCTTCCCCCCCCCCCCCGCCGCTGCATCGAGGGACATGGCTAGAGGGACATTGCTGCATATGTGAGGGACATGGCTGCATATGTGAGGGACATGGCTAGAGGGACATTGCTGCATATGTGAGGGACATGGCTAGAGGGACATTGCTGCATATGTGAGGGACATGGCTAGAGGGACATTGCTGCATATGTGAGGGACATGGCTAGAGGGACATGGCTGCATATGTGAGGGACATGGCTAGAGGGACATTGCTGCATATGTGAGGGACATGGCTAGAGGGACATTGCTGCATATGTGAGGGACATGGCTAGGAGGGACATTGCTGCATATGTGAGGGACATGGCTAGAGGGACATGGCTGCATATGTGAGGGACATGGCTAGAGGGACATGGCTGCATATGTGAGGGACATGGCTAGAGGGACATGGCTGCATATGTGGGGGACATGGCTGCATATGGGGGGGACATGGCTGCATTTGGGGACACATTTAAAAAAAGTATCGGTATTCGGTATCGGCGACTACTTGAAAAAAAGTATCGGTACTTGTACTCGGTCCTAAAAAAGTGGTATCGGGACAACCCTAGTAATAATGCTTAACGGCTTGCTTACTGGGCACATATACCCCCTTCTTGCCCAGGCGAAATTTCTGATTTCGGCACTGCCACGCTTTAAATAAAAATTGCACGGTCGTGCGACGTGGCTCCCAAACAAAATTTGCTTCCTTTTTTTCCCCCACAAATAGAGCTGTCTTTTGGTGGTATTTGATCACCTCTGCGGTTTTTATTTTTTGTGCTATAAACAAAAAAAGAGCGACAATTTAGACTTTTTGCTATAATAAATATCCCAATTTTCTCAGTTTAGGCCGATGCGTATTCTTCAACATATTTAAAAAAAATCACAATAAGCGTAATAGTGATTGGTTTGCGCAAAAGTTATAGCATCTACAAAATAGGGGATAGAATTCTGACTTTTTTATTTTTTACTAGCAATGGCGGTGATCTGCGATTTTTGTCAGGACTGCGATATTATGGCGGACACTTTTGACACATTTTTGGGACCATTCACATTTATACAGCGAACAGTGTTATAAATATGCACTGATTACTGGATAAATGTGACTGGTAGGAAAGGGGTTAACACTAAGGGGCGAGGAAGGGGTTAAATGTGTACCCTGGGAGTGATTCTTACTGTGGGGGGAGGGGACTGACTGGGGGAGGTGACCGATCTGTGTCCCTATGTACAAGGGACACAGCATTGGTCTCTCTCCTTGACAGGACGTGGAGCTCTGTTTTCACCTCTACTCCTGTTCTGGTGACCACTGAAAATTTGTAATGTCTTTTTTTTTTTTTTTGGTGACAAGTTACCAGGACAAATTGAGAGGGCACACATGCTGTAATAAAACCCTTATGGGCATCCTAAGCCCACCTCAACTCCATTTAAAATTAAAGGGGTTGTAAAGGTTTGTGTGTGTTTGTTTTTTTTGTTTTTTTTTTAATGGGTTCCGTTGAAGCTAGTGCATTAATGGTTCACTTACCTTTTTCCTTCGATTTCCCTTCTAAATGTTTTTTTTCTTTGTCTGAATTTCTCACTTCCAGTTTCTCCTCAGTAAGCTTGCCCCCATCATCTGGCTGGGGGTTAGTCAGCCAGAACAGCTTACTGAGGGGGAACAGGAAGTGAGAAATTTAGACAAAAAAAAAACATTTAGAAGGGAAATCGAAGGAAAAGGTAAGTGAACCAACAAAGCACTAGCTTAAAGGAACCTATTTAGAAAATAAAAAATAAACCTTTATAACCCCTTTAAGCAGTTAACCCTTGCAGTATGAGTGCAGGATTTTAGGTTTCCCGAAGTTCAGCTTTAAGTTGGTTAAGCCACTCTAACCTGTAGGCACCATCAGCACTGCCTCCTATTGTAGTATCCCCTCCTGTATGTGATTTATAAAAATAAATGCTGCAAATACCTAATTTCACAGCCGAGATTGCGATCACGTGACTGGCCAGCTTTCTCGTTTTCTCCTCCAAGCGATGCAGTGGGCGGGGCTGAGAGTCACTCTGATGATGTCAGTCTGAAGGGGAGGAGAAGAGAGCTGGCTGGTCATGCGATTGCAATCTCTGCTCTAAAATGTGGTATTTACAGCATTTTATATTTATAAATCATTCACAGAGGGGGGACACTGCAATAGGAGGCAGTGCTGATGGTGTATACAGGTTAGTGTTATGAGAGCAGCAGGATGGGAGAGGGGCGGCACATACACGGAGAAGGGAGGGGGAGGAGGACACGGAAGCAGATAGGGGAGCAGACTGCTGATGACCGAGGCACATAAACTGACCATGGTGTCTGGTATCAGCAGCCACGATACACCGTGGTCGGTTTTACAGAGAGGTGGGGAGAAACTGTCAGGATCAGACAGGTTTCTTAGGTGTTATAGGCGGCCAAATGACACAGGACAAGCACTGCCCTTTAACATGCTTTAAAGGAGCAAGATCCACTTTTTTTTGGAGGGGGGGGGGGGGTTTAACGCATGCTTTAAGTTGCTTTCATATACAGTATTGCATTTCAGTTTCTTATTTGTAATACCACAGACTAGGGTTGTCCCGATACCACTTTTTTTTAGGACAGAGTACAAGTACCGATACTTTTTTTTTTTTTTTTCATGTACTCGCCGATTACCGATACTTTTTTTAAATGTGTCCCCCCAAATGCAGCCATGTGTCCCCCCAAATGCAGCCATGTCTGCAGCCTTGTGTTCCCCGCCACGCCTCGTCATATATAGCCCCTCCCCCTTGTCCGAGCACTTTGATAGACGGATCACCCATCCAATATTAAGTGTCCTTTATATTATAAGTCAGCAGCTATAGTATTTGTAGCTGCTGACTCTTTTTATTTATTTTTTTGTTTTTACACACTGTTGCTCCTCTTTTAAGAAGGCAGATGTAAATGGACACAAATCCATTTACATCTGCTTGTGCATAGATCTACATGGAGCGTCTGATAAGGTTGGCCTGAATAAATGCTAGGTGTATTTGATTAAAGAGCTTGTGTTTTATTGCTCTTATTTGTCAGTTGTAGGTTAATGTTCTTGTAAATGTGTGTTTTTTTTTTTTTTTTTTTTACAGTTTTTGTAAATGTTTAGCATGGCGAGGCCATAAGTAAAATGCACCGTTTTTGTCTGCTGTTGTGGTTATGCACATTAGTGCTGTCCAAGATATTTACTATAAGGTGTTTGCTGCGCAGACGTGATTTAAAAAGTTTTATTATTTTGTGAAAAATGTTCATTGACATTGTTGCTTTGATTTAGCAAAAAGGGAAGTTTATTTTTTTAACTGAAAAACAAAATTTCCTACTTGTACATTTTGTGTAAATTTTAGTGTAACTATTACACATTTTTCTGTTTTACGTATCATGAAGTTTTGAGAACTCCACAGCAGTTTATTTGTATCTCGAAATCCAGCAAGCCCTATGTAACGCAGAATTAAACCTGTTGCATAATTCTAATCACGATTTAAAAATCTAGTCTAGATTAATTCCTAGAAGTCTGTAGCCTTTAGCAATAAATTCATCAGTGAAGCCTGACAATTTTACGTTTTTCATTCTGTATAAAAGTCCCTATTAGTTTGTTGTATAGCTGCTGATTTATATAGTGACGCTATATAGAGGACTATTGACAAGTAAAAGTGATCGCTGTTCTCCGCACATTACAGGACATTTGCTCGAATTGCTTTGAAGTATTTTTTTGAGGTTTTATTTCTAAAAAACAAAGTGCATTGTGGAGCCTGCGCAGCACTGCAAGTAACACTCTCAGGGCGCTTAATGCAATACCAAGCTCAAAATTCATTGTTACTGATAGGCCCAGTTCTCATCAATGCACTGGGGTGTCCTAAAGAAGAATGGAATGCATTTAAAATGCAGCACAACGTACTGCAAGGGGTTACTGGATGTCACAGCACACTGCAATTGAAGGAAGAAAAATGTATTACAAATAATACATCAATGCAATGCATTACATGTTGGATGTTCTTGCATGTCAACTCAAGTGCAATAAAGGGGGCTGTAAAGGTTTTTTTTTTTTTTTTTCTAAATAGGTTCCTTTAAGCTAGTGCATTATTGGTTCACTTACCTTTTCCTTCGATTTCCCTTTTTAAATTTTTTTTTTTTTTCTTTATCTGAATTTCTCACTTCCTGTTTCTCCTCAGTAAGCTTTCCACCATCATCCGAGCCATTCTGTCTGGGGGTTAGTCAGCCAGAACAGCTTTCTGAGGAGGAACAGGAAGTGAGAAATTCAGACAAAGAAAACACAAAAAAAAAAAAAAAACATTTTAGAAGGGAAATGGAAGGAAAAAGTAAGTGAACCGACAATGCACTAGCTTAAAGGAACCTATTTAGAAAATGAACTAACCTTTACATCCCCTTTAAGCATGTATCAACCCGAGCTAAATACAACAAGTCTGTAAATCCATCTTTGGATGGATGCACAGGTGCACTGTCCAGCCTGCTGCTGTGGCTGGGTGATGTCGTTTTTGGGGTAGCGTAAAGAGGGATTAGAACATAATTTTTACTGCTGTCTGTCCCCCCATTAGGGAGATTCACCTTCTCATTTTGTCCTGTTCACTATTCGAAAGTAAAAGCATATCCCCAATTTTGTGCCTGTCATCAGAACACTAATAGAAGGGAAATCCTCTGGGGACACTAGTTTTGGTGTCGCACCAGGATTCTCTCACTTTGGGGGATTATTTTCTTATTTTTTGTTTGGTTCTGGGACAGGAAGTGAAGGGAAAGCTCCCCAATAGAACACGAATGGCAAAAAAAAAGGAAAAAGATGGAAGTTATAACCTTCCCTTAGCCATAATGGGAGGGGGGGGGGAGGGGGTTGCCTTTCATTACATTTAGGGCTGGTTCACACCACAAAATGCGCATCTCCAGATCCGTTCTGGATGCGTGTTTTTAACGTATTTTTGATGCGTTCCAGTGCGTTTGTGGTGCGTTTTCTGGATGAATTACAGGTGCTTTTTGTCCGGTACGTTTTTGATGTGTTTCAGTGCATTTTTATGTGTTCCAGTGTAGGAAAAATGCACCATGTTCTACTTTTTATTATTTTATTTTCTGGAACTGACCGCACCATTTGGAACTATGCCATTGTAAACCATCTCCATCCAGCAATGTACATGAGTAGCTGCACTCCTTCTAGGTCTCTCTCCTCATTGACGGCAACTGGAGCCAATGGCTCCTGCTGCTGTGTTAGCCAATCGCAGCCAGTGAGCCAATTGGGGGAGAGAGCGGTGGGTAGGCCAAGCCACGCTCTGTGTGTGTGAATGGACAATGCCTATTCACAGGAACACCTATTGCAAGAGGCTTGCTATTGTGGGCACTTGGCAGGGGGGGAAGGAGCCACGACCGCTGGCAGTATATTGCAGCACACTCTGCTGCTGCATCAGTTAATAATAGAGATAGTTAGTTTGTTTAAAGTCTATTTAAAGTCCGAGTACTACAGAGTACTACTTTTAAGCCTTGAGATGCATACAGGGAGCAAAGCTTACCTCTTTGAAATGTAACCCACAAATCTAAACCCATGCCCACGTTCAGCAACCTGGTGATCTGGCAACTCCTTATAAGATCTTTCTTGTCTCTCAAAGACAGCCTGCTGTATATCGGTGGCTTTCCTAACCACCCAAACACATGAAATCTGCCTTGAAAGGCTGAATGTAATTGGTGATGTACCAAGTGTCAAGCTTCAGGCAGCAGACCGACCTTCCAGCACAAGTAACACTTTATGGAATCTGGCTGTAATACATAGAACTTTGATTAAGATAAATTGAGTGGACTTTGAGTTTCACAAATGCGGCAGTGTATGCTGGGTAATTCTAGCAGCTCACTGAGATTTGTCTTCATCCTAAACGAATACTGACCATTCTTTTGTAGTGTAAAAAAGACATACACAATGATCAAACGTTCATTATAATTTGTAAATTGTAGTTGGTGATATAAGGCAGTGTGTTCCAATTCTATTGGATATCGTTTATGGTAAAGCCAATATGAAGCATGTTCCTCCTTTTTATATCAAGTACCCATTGATATGCGTATATGTTTTTATTACCACTTCCCCTACTTTGTGTATACGTTTCAAGAAAAGTCCTTTGTATGTGATGAACACTATTTTATGGCCTTTTCACATTGGAAAGGTCCATTCAATCTCATCTGAGGATCCTAGACCGATCCTCTGTTTTGTTGGTGGAGGTCACATTTGCACTTGGTTAGATTTGCTTTTTCTGTTTGGTATACTTGACCTAAACAAACTTGGGGGTGGGCAAATATAGGCAAAAGCTCATTCATAGGAATATATTGCTTTCTCTTTTTGATCTGTGTAATTGTGGGTCATAAGTCAACAGAGGGACCACCTGTGTCAAAGGCCCTAACTTAACTCTGATCTGTATGTCCTGTGGGCATAGGTCCTACATTTTGGAACAGTATTTCTTCCACACAATGTACCTAACAACATATACCCAGACTATCCTCAGGTGATGAACATAAGTTGTATCTGTTTATCTGCAGTCTTCTCTACATCTGTTCAAAGTGCTGAATTTATAAGCTTGTCAGTTCAGAATAAAGGGGGTAGAGAGCTGAAGTTAATCTGCAGGGGAGAGCTCCGAGATCTTCACACGGCACATAAAAACAGAGCTGAGGTTGTCAATCAGCTGGATGTCCCTCCCTGTCACCATTTTTCTCTTGGTGTCAGGAAAACTTGTCAGAAGTGATTCATGCTGATGGAGGAAGGAGGCAGCAAACAGAAATTACCCTTGGTGCACTTAAATGACACAAGTACACACTATAGAGCAGTGGTTCTCTACGTTGTGGGGACCCCTAACAGTAAAATTATTTTCGTAGCGTGAGTTGTCAGCACCCAAGACAAGTAATTGGCGCCCCTAACCCGCGGACATTTAGTCCCTTCCACTCTTATCCCGCGTACACACGATCTGGCTTTTGCCCGACCAAATCGCATCGGAATTCCGACGGAAAAATATAGAACTTCTATATCTAAAGTACGATGGAATTCATCGGAATTTCCAATGAAAAAAACTCTGATGGGGCTACATACGGTCAGAAAATCCGATTGGGGGAAAAAGTCCATCAGAAATTCCGATCGTGTGTATGGGGCATAACGGTATTAAAACCCCTTATGGTACATTTTGGGATGTACCACTTTTTCTCTTTGTTCTCCTTTTTTCCCTTTTATTCTCTATCCTAATTTCTTGTTTTTTCCCCCCCATCGCTCTCTCTAGCTGCCTTTCTTGTTCTCTTATTCTTTCTGTCCCCTTTTCTTTGTTCTTCCCCCCCCTCTTTTCCTCTCACTTTCATGTATCCTCTTTGTATTCCTTCTCTTACTCCTTGGTGGGAGTTGGCGTGAGTGGCAATGCTGGGGGGTCTGATCAGCCAACTTAGGTGCTCTTGATCAAGGTCATCTGCTGATCTGAGAACTGTAGTTTCCATTAAAAGTCCCCACTATAATCACAGGTTGCGTTACTCACTGTGTCCCCGACTTGGTGGTGTCTTGTAGCAGTGACACCTATGCTAAAATCTGGAGATAGGGCCTCCCCCAGCCCCTCCCACTTCACATTCCTCACCAGTCAGCTGACCTCTACTCTCTTCCCCTGAGCCATTCCGTGAACTGAATGGGTGGTTGTGAAGAGGCTGAGTGGGCGGTCGCGGGCTCCAGGAACAGCCCAGCTGGGTGGCCGCAAGAGGGCTGGGAGAGTGGTGTGGGCTTCAGGAACAGCCCAGCTGGGCGGCCACAAAAGGGCTGGGAGAGTGGTGCGGGCTTCAGGAACAGCCCAGCTGGGCGGCCGCAAAAGGGCTGGGAGAGTGGTGCGGGCTTCAGGAACAGCCTGGGATTCAGTAACCCCTGGCAAATCATTTGACCCCCAGGTTGAGAACCACTGCTATAGAGGGATATGCTTTGTTCATATTTCATATCTGAGATTTACAACCACTTTAAAGCAGACATGGATAAAAAGGGTTTCACTGATTTACTACTGCCTTTACTCTTACCTAGTGAACCTCAAGCTGTAAAGTCAAACTATGCAATGTATTGGTGAATCTCTAGAGAGGAAAGCTTATATTTTGGCTTTGGTTTGCATGCTGTAGCTTGGAACCAGAGATAGAGTGCAGTGTTTACAGACAGTTGCTAGTAAATGGTTCTGTCAAATACACAATAGAACGTTGGCATCAATTTAGCGGCTTAGTGACAATCTGCAGGTGGAGTTGTAAAGTGTGCATGTGGATAAATAAACATCTCTTCAGATTTTAAAAGCTTCTTTCAAATTTTTCAGTTATATGGAAAAAGTTGTTTATGGAATATGATGTGCCTTGGCTACTTCATTCTGACACATTTAATGACTGGTATGTGCAGGCCTACTTGAAAGGCTTCATGTTGGCACAAAAATTGACTTACTGAATAAGTTTGCATCCTCTGTAAAAAAACCTGACGACAATAAGATCATCACACAATGTCTTCCTACCTACACCACAGTAGATTTAATTGCTCTACTTCATTGTCCATTATCTTTTCAAAATAACTGCTTTTTATAATGGTTAGTTTGATATTTTTGTTGTGGGTCGATGCTAAAGCACATACTTTCATGTTAATAGCATTATTATTTTGTTCCCCTCCTACCCTGCCTCCGCCACTGTATACCATTGAAATATAAAATGTATTCTTGCTGGGAAATGATGCGCTTCTGTTCTCTTACCTCGTTCTTCTCTCATTTTTATTTTATTTCTACTTTTTTTTTTTTTTTTTTTTTTACCATTTATCTATTTATTTATTTTAAAGCTTTTTTTTTTTTTTTTTTTTTTTTTTTTTTATACTATATGGCCTCATGCATGCAGCTACAGCTACTTTTAGCAGCGTCAGACTTTTTTTATTTATTAAAAACGCCTTTCCATATTTTTCTATGTGTTCATGCACACACAGGCTTTTAAGAGCTGTAAGTGGCATAGACGTTTTTCAAGCTGTAAAAAAAACCCCCCAAGGGCCAGCGCATTCTGAGGACCGGAGTTACAGCTGTAAAAACTTTGACATTGCTAATTGGCTTAACGCTGGATACAGCCGCGTTTTAAAGTGGTTGTAAATTCTTTTGTGTGACCTTTACCTATAGGTAAGCCTTATTCTAGGCTTGCCTATAGGTCGTGAAAATATCTCCTAAACGTGCGCAGTTTAGGAGATGTTTTCCCTTGTAGTGCGCCAATGATGTCATCGGCGCATGCACTGTGAAGAAACAGATCTAAGTGGCATGACTGATGGCTCCCGTACAAATGCGTGGGAGTGACGTCATGTGGCGTCCGCGGGCCCGGAAGGAAGAGGGGTGGAGATGGATGCATCCGTCACAGGGGAAAGTGCAGGCTTTGTTTGCAGGTAGGTGTCGCATAAGTGGCTAGTATGCGATGCATACTAGCCATTATGCTTTTAATTTGCAGGGAGCAAAAGAAGTAAAACCCATTAGGGTTT
Organism: Rana temporaria; assembly: GCF_905171775.1. Taxonomy (NCBI): domain Eukaryota; kingdom Metazoa; phylum Chordata; class Amphibia; order Anura; family Ranidae; genus Rana; species Rana temporaria. The sequence goes on from NC_053489.1 coordinate 278,255,259, forward strand.
TCTTGCTCTTTAAGCCTCATCAAGTGTGTTTGTTTGTTTTTTTGACATGTCAATATCAAATGGTTCCCTATGAGAGCCCATTAATTTGAAGTCGCACCACGGGTGAGACTTCAAATTGGCATGGGGTCCCCCCCAAAATCAATGCCATACCCTTATCCAAGCATGCAGGTCAAGAAAAGGAGGAATTTTCAGTGCGTGCGGGTGCCATTAGGATTAATAGCACCGGCATGCACTTCCTGTGTTTTTCTGTGTGGGTGGTTGCGGCAGCAAAAACGAGTGCGAAACTGCAGCAGGAACCACCCACACCAGTGTAAACCAAGCCTTAAGCCCTATTGTGAGCAGACATTACAGGATTTTTGTGAACCAAGGATATCAGCCCTGCCCTGTGCAGTATCTTTTGCTAAACTACTCGGCCCCCTTTTCTCAGATAATCATTCTGTAGTACAAGATATATGTAGGCTCTTTGAAAGAACACAAAAAATGTACAGATCACACAGGAAAGTTTAGAATTTCGGACTATCAATAGAAGTTTTTGCACTTCTAAAACAAATATAACGCTTCGATTGCATATTTAACAGACTAAAATTGAGTCACTGCTACAGGACACCAGCTGTGCGCCGGATCACGTGTGTGTATATATATATATATGTGTGTGTGTGTGTGTGTGTATGTGTGTAATATATATATATATATATATATATATATATATATATATATATATATATATATATATATATATATATATATAGTGTATGTGTGTGTGTATATATATATATATATATGTATGTATGTATGTATGTATGTATATATGTATATATATATATATATATATATATATATATATATATATATATATATATATATATATATATATATATATATATATATATATATATATATATATATATATATATGTATGTATATATATACACACACACACACACACACACACACACACTAAAAAGTATGTGAACCCTTTTGGAATGATATGGATTTCAGCACAAATTGGTCATAAAATGTTATATGATTTTCATCTAAGTCACAACAATAGACAATCACAGTCTGCTTAAACTAATAACACACACAGAATTAAATGTTACCATTTTTTTTTATTGAACACACCATGTAAACATTCACAGTACATGTGGAAAAAGTATGTGAATCCCTAGACTAATGACATCTCCAAGAGCTAATTGGAGTGAGGTGTCGGCCAACTGGAGTGCAATCGATGAGATTGGAGGTGTTGGTTACAGCTGCCCTACCCTATAAAAAACACACACCAGTTCTGGGTTTGCTTTTCACAAGAAGCATTGCCTGATGTGAATGATGCCTTGCACAAAAGAGCTCTCAGAAGACCTACGATTAAGAATTGTTCACTTGCATAAAGCTGGAATGGGTTCTAAAAGTATCTCCAAAAGCCTTGTTGTTCATCAGTCCACGGTAAGACAAATTGTCTATAAATGGAGAAAGTTCAGCACTGCTTCTACTCTTCCTAGGAGTGGCCATCCTGTAAAGATGACTGCAAGAGCACAGCGCAGACTGCTCAGTGAGGTGAAGAAGAATCCTTGAGTGTCAGCATATGCCAGAGACTTTTGTAAGTCTTTAGCTAACATCCCTGTTAGCGAATCTACAATACATAAAACACTAAACAAGAATGGATTTCATGGGAGGATACCACAGAGGAAGCCACTGCTGCACGTTTACAGTTTGCAGAAGAGCACCTGGATGTTCCACAGCAGTACTGGCAAAATATTCTGTGGACAGATGAAACCAAATTTGAGTTGTTTGGAAGAAACACACAACACTATGTGTGGATAAAAAGAGTCACAGCACACCAACATCAAAACTTCATCCCAACTGTGAAGTATGGTGGTGGGGGCATCATGGTTTGGGGCTGCTTTGCTGCATCAGGGCCTGGAAGAATTGCTATCATCGAAGGAAAAATGAATTCCCAAGTTTATCAAGACACTTTGCAGGAGAACTTAAGGCCATCTGTCCACCAGCTGAAGCTCAACAGAAGATGGGTGTTGCAACAGGACAACAACCCAAAGCATAGAAGTAAATTAACAACGGAATGGCTTAAACAGAAGAAAATACACCTTCTGGAGTGGCCAAGTCAGAGTCCTAACCTCAACCCGATTGAGATCCTGTAGCATGACCTCAAGAAAGCGATTGACACCAGACATCCCAAGAATATTGCTGAACTGAAACAATTCTGTAAAGAGGAATGGTCAAGAATTACTCCTGACCGTTGTGAATGTCTGATCTGCAACAACAGCAAATGTTTGGTTGAAGTTATTGCTGCTAAAGGACGTTCAACCAGTTATTAAATCCAAGGGTTCACATACTTTTCCCACCTGCACTGTGAATGTTTACATGGTGTGTTCAATAAAAACATGGTAACATTTAATTATTTGTGTTATTAGTTTAAAGCGGTGGTTCACCCTGCAGAACAACATTTCATCATAAAATCCGGCATAGTAGCGCGAGCTACAGTATGCCGGTCTTAATTTTTTTATCCCCGTACTCACGGTTATATCGTACATAGACGATTCCGTCTGCCGTGGGGAATGGGCGTTCCTAGCAAGAGGGAGGGTGATTGACGGCCGGCTCTGGCACTTCACGCTCCCCGAAGACAGCCGGAGTAGGTCTCGGCTCCTTACGGCGCCTGCGCACAGGCTATGCGCAGGCGCCGTGAAGAGCCAAGCCTATTACGGCTATTTCCGGAGAAGCGTGACGTGCCAGGGCCGGCCGTCAATCACCTTCCCTCTCCATAGGAACGCCCATTCCCCGGAATCTTCTATGTACCATATAACAGTGAGTACGGGGATAAAAAAATACAGACAGGCATACTGTAGCTCGCGCTACTATGCCGAATTTAATGCTAGAGGGAATTTTTTTTTTTTTTTTTTTTTTTATATAGGGTGAACCCCCGCTTTTAAGCAGACTGTGATTGTCTATTGTTGTGACTTAGATGAAGATCAGATCACATTTTATGACCAATTTGTGCAGAAATCCATATCATATCATCATTTGGCGGCTCGCTTATGCTGTGATTACACACAGTGGAAGCTGACTGGCGAGTGCTGGGGGTCCCAGTTGCGCCGGCACCTTTCTTTGGTCAGGCAGAGATGCAGAACTGCGATATAAACAAGGCTGATCTCAGTTCTGACAGTTCGCTCCTGATGTTATCCCCTTCCCAGCCAGTGTCGTTAGTACAGTGACAGTGCATAATTTTTAAGCACTGATCACTGTATTGGTGTCACTGGTTCCCAAAAAGTGTCAGTTGGTGTCAGAATGTTCACCGCAATATTGCAGTCCTGCTATAAGTCGCTGATTGTTGCCATTACTAGTAAACGAATTACAATTTTGTATATATTGTCAGTCTTATTTGTTTTATAGCGCAAAAAAACAAAACACAGATCAAATGGCACCAAAAGAAAGCCCTATTTATGTGGGGAATATACAGTAAAAAAAAAAATTTGGGGTACAGCGTTGCATGGCCGTGCAATTGTCGGTTAAAATAACGCAGTGCCGTATCACAAAAAATGGCCTGGTCATGAAGAAGGGGTAAATCTTCAGGAGGTCAAATATAAACTTTAAGTTAACAGAGAAATTTAGATGCCATCCTATTTTGTTCATAACACAAAGATGTGTATTGAGCTTTGGAAGCGCGTCTCCTTAAAAAATGTATTCATGATGATCAGATCTGTTCGTAATTGATCTATGAAAGTGAAATCTTGGATCCCTTGGCTGTTCAATAACCCCCCCAGACATTTAGAGCAGGTTTGATTTGAGTCCCTTTGTAACTCTTTTCTTGCCAGTTGTTCTTGCCCTTTTAACTTCTTAATGGGGTAAACATGCTGTTAATTCTGCAATGTGATTGCACAGATATGTTGTCACCTTGTGATCTGGACCGCCTAACTCCTGCTAACACTTTTTAAGCAGCTGGAGCACTTTTTTCCTTTCCCCTTTTAGGCTGGGTTCACACTAGTGCGATGCGAGAACCCTGTGAAATGCACTGCGAGTTCCCGCATCACACCCGACTCGCACGGCAGTTAACACTGCCGTATGCAAACTGCTGGGGAGTGTCATACAACACTGACACTCCCATTTCAACTGCAAATTGACAGTACGGACATGAATCAGGTCCAGTGCGCGTTTCGTCCGAATGTGGTGTGATTTGAACCATACTATCTGTATGACTGAAATCGCATTGCATGGACATTGCGTGTGATTTGCGTGTGATTTTTTTCCTCCAACCCGATGGGTTGGAGGAAAAAAGATTGTATGTACCAGACTTAACCCTGTTTTGTGTTTGTTTATAGTATATGTAAAAGTATACTGTGTAACTTTCACAACTGTACATTCAGGTCATGTGTTGACATATTGTATATAAAATCTTAAAATACAAGCAACTTCTGCATTGGATAATTGCTGATGATTCGACTAACATCTTCAAATTTTGCCTGAATTGGTCTAATGCATATAACGCAGAACTCCTACAAAAGAATATGGAATGTGTTCTACTTTTTTATTCATTTAATTTTGTTTGACTTTTTTAATAGTTTTTTTTTTTTTTGTATAACAAACATTATCATACTTGCCTCGATCCTTTTTTTCCTAGGATCCTCTTGTCCCCCCCCCGTGTTCCCTCATGGCAAGCCACTTGTTATGGGGGCACTTATGAGGGCTCCATCCTGAACCTTGGCACCTCCCCCTGCTCTCTCCTCACAGGCTGTGATTGACAGCAGAAGCCAATGGGTCCCGCTGCTGTCTCCCTGTCCAGTGAGAGGAGCGAGCCATACTGCTGGTCTCGTGCACAGCACTAGAACACTCAGCCCAGGTTCACGATGATGTGATTTGGTATGTCAAATTGCATGCCAAATCAGCGACTATCAGCTGGCCCTCTAATTAGAACCCCCAAACATTATATATATTGTTTTTATTCTAACACCCTACAGAATAAAATGGCGATCGTTGCAATACTTTCTGTCAAACCGTATTTGCGCAGCGGTCTTACAAGCACACTTTTTTGGGGGAAAAATACACTTTTTAATTAAAAAATAAGACCACAGTAAAGTTATCCCAATTTTTTTTCCATATTGTGAAAGATAATGTTATGCCGGGTAAATTGATACCCAAAATGTCGCCCTCCAAATTTGCGTCCGCTTGTGGAATGCCGTCAAACTTTTACCCTTTAAAATCTCCATAGGCGACGTTTAAAAAATTCTACAGGTAGCATGTTTTGAGTTAGAGGAGGTCTAGGGCTAGAATTATTGCTCTCGCATGTGTGGTTTAAATACCGTTTACATATGCGGGCGCTACTCAGGTATGTGTTCGCCTTGTTATTCACTAATGAAGTAAAAAACTTTCTGCCTTTTTACCACCACTTTAATTATTGCATGACTTTTCTTGTGTGTACTTACAGGCCTTTTTTTGTTGTTTATTTCCAGGTACTGGTGAGAGTGGAAAAAGTACCTTTATTAAGCAGATGAGAATTATTCATGGCTCTGGTTACACAGATGAAGACAGGAGAGGATTCACAAATCTGGTTTACCAAAATATATTCACTGCTATGCAGTCAATGATTCGGGCTATGGACACACTGAGGATACAGTACTCCTCTGAGCAAAACATGGTAAGATCATCTTCTCTTTAAATATTACATAATTGGCTACCAGGCTTCAAGAACTTCTCCAGTAAATTCTAGGGTCCAAATAACTACCGGTAATTTGTATAAAAAGAGCTGGTAACAAATTTGTATTGTAGGTTTACATTTAAGTTTGGATGTTGTGGTGTTTGCCTGCTTTAATGTTAAAGCGGAACTAAAGTCCCACTGTATCAAACTGCGAGCAGGCAGGTTTTTTACTGCAGAAGAGACATGCAATAAAATGCACCTACCTGCCTGCTCACTGTCTTTTTCCAGCAATGTAAACTGAGCCGCGCATGCATAGCTCAGCCTGCAGAGCCGCCACTGTCCCTGTGTGCTGTAGTGATGGCCTTCTGCACATGCACAGGAGTGATGTCGTGCTGGCCAATGAAGATGACCAAAGACCGGCATACAGGGGACTATGCTGGCGAGGGATGGCAACCATTGGAGAAAAGGTGAGTATAAGATCCCTTTTTGGTTCCACTTTAAATTATGCAGTAGTTTCCATACCCTCGCTTATTTTATAAAATAAAGTTGGGCTTCTACAAAAGGTTTCTGCTCATTTCTGTCTAGGGAACTTGGTAAATCAATTTTACTTCTCTTCTGCTTCCCACAGCCTTTTCTCCCCATGCTCTGGCAGTCTAAGGTCCTCTGACATTATCAGGGCTAATGCAGAGATGATAGCCCTGCGCTAGACATGAGGGGATGCTGGGGAACAGTTCACCCCAAGGAGAGTGGAAGATCAGGGAAGTAAAGGTGCCTTTTAAGTCCTCTAGATATAAACAAGCGAAAACGCCTTGCAGTGTGGGTATAGCCCCACTTCATCGAAGGGTTTCCTGAAGCTAGGCATTAACCTCTTCACAACCCCGCTATAGCCGAATGACAGCTACAGCGTGGTCAGTTTTTCATATGACGTCCTCCCGCTGTCTGGGTTCCCTCTGCGGCACGCATCGACTGTGATCAAGGTAAAGAGCCAGCCATGGAGACTCTTTACCATGTGATCTGCTGTGTCCAATCACAGCTGTTTACAATGTAAACAGAATTTGCCGGTTATTGGCAATTCTCTCCTCACGCTGACGGCCCCTGAGGAGAGTCAATAACTGGAAAATCCAAGCAGGGAACAGCTACACTGATAATCAGTGCAGCCTCATCTGCGCACGTCAGTGAAGGTGAAAAATTACTTCTTTACAAAATTTTTGTAAAAAAACATTTTTTTCTGTCTTTTTTTTGTTTGTTTAGCAAAAAATAAAAGCCCCAGTAGTGAATACATGCCACCAAAAGAAAGCTCTGTCTCCAAAAAAATTATGAAAATTTAGTTTGGCTACAGTGCTGCATGACCACACAACTGTCATTGAAAGTACAACAGCACTGAAAGCTGAAAATTGGCCGGGGCAGGAAGGGGGTGAAGTGCCCAGTAGGTTAAAGAATAAATATGCTGTCAATACAGTAATCCAGTAAATATTGCCTCTGCCCACTGCAACCCCACCTATGCTTGCCTTTTCACATTCAATGGATATCTTTGCTTTGTGGCTACTGGGAGCTGCACAGCCTTTCAATAGAAAGTATCCCTGACCAGGTTCTGCTGCCTGGAAGAATCTCCATTAATTTTTCTAATTTTCAGGGCAGGTATATGAATGGAGATTCTTCCAGGCAGCAGAACCTGGTCAGGGATACTTTGAATGACAGTTGCGCGGTCATGCAGCACTGTAGTCAAACGAAATTGTCTATATATATATATATATATATATATATATATATATATATATATATATATATATATATATATATATATATATATATAAAAATTGTATATGTTACTTTCGGTACACGCTACATATACAATTAAATATACCTCCTTCAGGAGTACATCATTCTATAGCTTTTTGGCTGGGCTTTGTTTTATGTTGCTGTTGTAAGCAGAAATAGGATGTCCTTTCATTAGGGCACCATGGCCTGTGAAGGCATTCAACCATGCTTAGGAAGTTCAAGTGTCTGGGAACTTGCCAGCCCAAAACAGGACTCATCAACACATAAGAAAGGAAAACCTGATCAGTACTTTACGGTTAGGGTATGCTTTTATTATTACTTTCCTATGTTCTGTTCAAACTATTCTTTACAATTTCTTTAATTTACTTCTTTCCAACTTTACGCATGTCAAGACAAAAAAAAATGTAATAATAGTATACCACCTGGAGTACATGCGGATTTCACCACGTGTTATCCCTCCAAACATGGTTTAAGGACAGAAAAATAATTGATGTGCCAGAAATATAGTGTACAAAGTTGACTTCGTCCCCTATGTGATATAAATGAGATTTTAACAGGGTGTCAAAAATGGTTACACCCAAGCACTTAAACTCCCACAAAAAACAATTGAGTCTGCCCCCTCACACAAACACACACATAATTGCACCCATCAGGGGTGCCTGTGCACAAAAATGCTTGCCCTACACATGTTACATATTGTCATGCACATTGGAGTAAAAGCAGGGATGAACTGTAGGGGCTTTTTAAATTGTCACCAATAGAAAATATAGGGTAGTGAAGTTTTGTTTTACATTTTTAAACCTTGATGGGTTGGGTATCTAATTACTAGGCGCAACTTCATCTCTTACAATTTACCCAGAAATGTGTGTTTTGGTTTCCCTGAAATTAACATTGGTATAATTTTTTTCGTGAAAATTGCCACTTGATAGAATATTGCACAAATATCATGTGGCATTAAAACAATTAAACTACCACTATTTTATTCTCCACGGTCTCTGTTTTCGAAAAGGGGTCAAATGCCATGGGCAAAGAGCAATGCTGTTCAAGATTATATTTATATTTTTTTATTTATATATATATATATATATATATATATATATATATATATTATATTTTGTGTGTGTGTTTTTTTCTAACTGCCTGAATTTAGAAAAATGCAATGTGATGTATCCAGTGGCTTTAAAAAAATTCTACTGGGTGAATAATATTTTCAAAATATCTCTTGCTTTTGCATGAGAGCATAATTCTGAATTCAGACCTGCCTTTTTTATTTGCTTAGCAGAGAGGTAACAGGCGACACTAGAGGGATAATCTTGTGACAGGTACCACCTGTCATCTCTCTTCTGCCTGGCTGTGAGCTCTGCCTAGTTACTGTATGTACTTATTACTGTACACATGCATATATCTGGATGGCTCACAGTTCTCTGTACTTAAAGGTGTATTTCCCACTGTCGCCATTGCAAAAACTCATAAAGTTAAAACTATAAACCTAAAACTAAATAATAAAATACAAAAAAATATATATATATAATATAATGTGTGTGTGTGTGTGTGTGTGTGTGTAACTAATTTGAGGACGTGTGCTACATTGTTACATCCAGTTATGACGACATATTTTAAGGGGGTTTTTATTTTCCCCTGCTCTATACAACAAAATTCCCAGTCTTAATTTTAAGATTAATATGAAAAACAGAAAAGGATCTTCGAACAGTTAGTGGTTGTAAACCCTTACACACACACACACACACACACACACACACACACACACACACACACACACACACACACACACACACACACACACACAGAGAGATATAGATATATATAGATATATATAGATATATATATCTATCTCCAGTGAAGTGGCTGGCCTCGATACAAATCCTCCTACTTGAGTTGTACCTGTTTTCTTCTCTATATCCATTCAATTTATAAAGCTTGTCTGAGCTTCCAGAAGAAAGCAGGGGTGGGGAGCTGGATTTACTCTACAGAGCTCAGTGAGGGAAGCTCTGAAAGCTGATTGGAGGGAAGGGGCACACCTCCCTTCACTTAATGCACAAACAGAAATAAGGCTGTCAATCACAGGCTGTGTGCTAGAACTCCCTCCCCTGTCACCTTTTTACCTCATGGTGTCGGGGAAAACTTGTCAGAAGTGACTCATGCTGATAGAGGAGTGAGGCAGCAAACAAACTTGATTTAAACAAGTACTTGCTTTAGAGGGGATAAGCTTTGTTCATATTTTATGTCTGTGGTTTACAACTACTTTAAATCTTGATTTCCTCTTTCACTCGTGGTCAGTGTAGAAATAACCCCTTACTTTCGTGGTTAGTAGAAACTTTCCCAGCGCTTAAGGAATCACTATGAACCTCAGGAGGAACCCTGGCTGAGAAGGCTGAGCTAGGCATTATATGCCAATAAATCTGGATATTTTGTAGAGTAATGGTCTTATTCAGTGAGTAGTTTAGGGACAAAATGTAGTAATTCACAATAATCAATCAAAAGGCCCCTGATTCAAGACAGTGCAGTACAAAATAGATTTTGATTAGTTTCTATGGAGTGATGCATTTCGGTGTTTGCTCTCCTTCCAGTGGTTGCTAAACTAGCCTCTTGCTTAGGAAAAGGGCTGAAGTCAAGCTTTGGACACATGCTTGCACCTTTATTTAGGTGAAATTATGGTTTGGAGAAACGGTCTTGTATTTAACCACGGCTGCTGTGTTTTTTTTTTTTTTTTTTTTGCTGCTTTTACAGCATTGAGTTAGTGTGGTCTGTTCAAGTGTAACCAGGCGTGTCAGTATTTGTTTTTAACAAGAGTCCTGCAGAGTCCCCCAAAATGTGCCTACCTGTTGATATAAGAATTGAGCCTGACTTGCTCAGAAGCAAATGGGCTTAAAAAGACTGGAACCAATTCTCCCTTGTTTGTCTGGTTGCTTTTTTTTATAGCTTATATTTAGATTCCCCTTTTATTTTGAAAATGTCTGAAATATCTTCATTTTATGGTAATAAAATATTACCACGTGCATGCATATAAATGGTATAGAGACCATTAGTTCAAAGTACCCTGTAGCAGAAGTTATAAATACAGTAAGTTCTTTATTAGTTGACCTGATCTCGAAAAAAATATTGGCTGCTGTGGGTTGTGTCTCATTTTTTTAAATGCATGTGTTTGTTGCTTTTATATAAGTATGTGTTTGTGTATGTTCACATACTCAACCCTTTTCTCAAGTACCCCTAACAGGCCATGTTTTGCAAATTTCTCTTAGATAAAATAGCTGTCTAAAATACCAAGCCATTGACTTTGACTTTGATTTAAAGCACCTGTGCAATATAAAGGAAAACCTGCAAACCTGGCCTGTTAAGGGTACTTGAGAACCACTGATTTACCGTATATAGTTGACAATGTCTGTACCTGTCTCTTGCATAGTGTGTTGGGGAGCAAATGGTGATCTCCGCATTAATGAGCATTAATTCATTTTAATTGGAAGAGTAAATTATTATTATTCTGGCCAATGAAATTTAATGCCAAAGCGCTTTTTATTTTTTTTTCCTTTTCTGACAAAACGCTGCTTCCAGGAGGAAAGGCGTCTAGGAGAGATAGCCAAACGTTCTGTGTGCGAGGCCTATGTTTATATTCACTAGGATTTCTAATACTTTTTATTTTCCAGGTCTGTGTAATTTATGTTTAGTAAATTAGGGTTATAGGTTTTTAAACTAAACTCTTTGGAACAATAAAACACAATTGGATCGTTCCTTGGATCAGGAGTCACAGATCGGATCATTTTTCGGATCGGAAAAAAAAAAAAAACAAGACAAATGCCCATCAATGCAGCGTGACCTGTGCCCTCCATTGTAGTCTCACCGTGCCCCAAATTGCAGCCTCACCAACTGATCATCCCTACACTACTGACAATCAACTGGAAATATATATTTTCCAATTGATCCTGGTTCTATCTGCACCATAACGGTTAACTACAGTGTGACAATGGTTTGTAGTACATGCAGCATTCATCCATTTAATCTTGAATACTTGAGAAAAGACACCCACCTGGTCCACTTAAAGTTTAACTTCAGCAAAAATGTTATTTTATAGCTTTGAACAGCATGGTAAAAGGTAGGGACCAATTGTTATGGTGGTTTAGGGCAACATTAGTGACATTTCCCCTCACTCTCTTATCTTCAGTCACAAGATCGAGATTGAGAAAACAAAATTCACAAATAGTGATAAAAGGATGACAGAGATTATAGCTTTCCCCATCTCTACTAATGCTAGCCATACACGCATACATTTCTCTTGTTTAGCCCGTGGAGTGAAGGAGAGAAAACCAGCAGAGTCCTCCAATCCACACTAAACAACTGCCGGCTATTTTATTTAGGGTAAATTCACAAATACCGCTGTGACAGATCTACATGCCAGGGACACCCGCCCCTCACCCACTTCTGCGGTTCCCGGTGATTCTCCGCTACATTTCCTGGATGGACACGGGCAGATAACATGGGGACACGGCGTGTGTGTAGGCGGGGCGATGTATGAGGAGCGATAGAAGAGAGTGTGATTGGAGGGAGGAAGGGATCGGCTCACTCGCACTCACACAGCCCCGCCTCCTCCTAACCCCACACTGTGATGGACAGAACACATCCCAGCATTCTGTCTATCACAAGCTGGGGGTTAGGAGGAGGCGGGGCTGTGTGAGTGCAGCAGAGCGGAGGCAATTACAATGTCAGCTGTTACAGCGTATCCCGCGGATCACGTGCCGATCCGAGGCTGTTGATCCGTGCGGATCACGGATCAATAACGATCCGTTTCACCCCTACTTGGCACCCCAGATGATTTGGAACTACATTTCCCTTGATGCTCATGCACTTTGCAGTGTAGTTGAGCATCATGGGAAATGTAGTTCCAAAACATCTGGGGTGACAAGATTCTCCATGACTGCCATATAGAAATGCAAGAAAAAAGTTATCCTACATGTTTTACCCCCCATTCTGAAAACTCACCTTCTTGTGCTCCTTTGTAATTGCTCTATCTTTCATGTTATGATGCTGTATGGAAACAGCGGATGCATTCATAGCAACAGTGCATGTAATGGGGAAGCCCTGAGGAGTGGGCTATGATTGGTGCAGTGACAAATGTTCTTGGCGCTGCCCTACAGTACAGGAGTAGGACAACTCTGTTCATCAAGAGGGCAGTCCTCTGACCAGAAATGCAGGCTTTAGGTGTGAGAGATGTTGGTCAATGGGATAGCTCAAATTCAACAGCATATTAAGTATGGTGATATTTTAAATGTTTCTGTACATACTGTGTGTGTGTGTAGATATACAGTCATGGCCAAAAATATTGGCACCCCTGCATTTCTGTCCGATAATGCACCACTTCGTCCAGAAAATTGTTGCAATTACAGATGTTTAGGCATTCTCATGTTTATTTCTTTTGTTTGTATTGGTATCACACAAGAGTGGAGAAACAAAAAGCCAAATCTGACACATTCCACGCAAAACTCTGAAAATGGACTGGACAAAATTGGCACCCTCAATTTAAAATTTGTAGCACACCCCTCGGGAAAAATAACTACAATCAATCGCTTCCTGTAACCATCGGTTACCATTCCTTTCTTAACTGCTGTTTTGAGATCTCACCACAGGTGCTCTATGTGATTTAGATTTGGACTCGTTGCTGGCCAGTTCAGTACTCTCCAGCGCTTTGTCTTAAACCATTTCTGGGTGCTTTTTGACGTGTGCTTTGGGTCATTGTCCTGCTGTATGACCCGTGACCTCTGATAGAGACCCAACTTTCTGACACTGGGCATTACAATACACCCCAGAATTTTTTTGTTAGTCTTAAGATTTCATAATGCCATGCACACGGTCAAGACATCTAGTGCCTGAAGCGGCAAAGAAACTCCAAAATAGCCGTGCACCTACACCATGTTTGACTGTAGGGACTGTATTCTTTTCTTTAAATGCCCCATTTCTTTTTTAAAAACAGTAGAACGATGGACTTTACCAAAAAGCTGTCATTTTTGTTTTGTCTGTTCACAGCATTCTCTCCCAAAATGATTTTGCCTTCCTGGTAAATTTTTTCAAACTCTAATCTGGCCTTTTATGTTTCTGTGTCAGCAGTAGGGTCCTCCTGCGTCTCCTACCATAGCGTCTCTTCACATTCAGATGGGGAGGTATAGTGCAAGGTGACAGTTGTATACTGAGCCTGAAGATCAGCTTGAATTTGTCTGGTAGTTGATTGAGGTTCTTTATCCACCATTCGAACAATTCTCCATTGCAATCTTTAATACATTTTTCTCTTTTTGTCCACGTCCAGGGAGATTGGCTATGATGCCATGGCTTTAAACTTCTCGACAATGTTGTGCGCAGTGGACACAGGAACATTAGGATCTCTGCTGTTGAATTTGTAACCTTGAGATTGTCCATGCTTTTCCACAGTTTTTGTTCTCAAATCCTCAGACAATTCTTTGCTGCTTTTTCTCTTCTTCATGTGACACACACACACACACACACACACACACACACAACAGAAAAGTTGAGCAAATTTTCCACCATTTTAACTGGTTCCCGCCGGTGTGATTTCTCTATTGTCAACACCTGTTCATTGATACAGGTGAGTTTAATTGCAAATTACAGGAGCATCACAAACTTTTGAGAAGGTGCCAATAATTTTGTCCAATCCGTTTTTTGGAGTTTTGCGTTTTGAGTTTTTGTTTCTCCACTTTTTTGTCCTACCAATACAAACAAAAGAAATACACATGAGAATACCTAAACATGTGTAATTGCAACAATCTTCTGGGCATTATCTGACAAATGCAGAGGTGCCAATATTTTTGGCCATCACTGTATGAGTTTTTAGCTTGTACATATGAAAACATGTATAAAAATGATAATTTTCATTAAAAATCAAATATCAAAATAATCCCTAGATCTAGTAATGGGTCAGGATCCTGGCCCCAATATTAGATCAGGTAGGCTATCTGGTACATCAAAAGGTATAGATAAGGAAGTTTGAGAAGTGGGTACAGCATGGTGCCAAGCTTGACTTTACAGGAACAGTTATTTGCTCAAAGCATGAGTTGGCTGTATATTTAAAGCCTGGTACACACTAGTATGTATTTTTTTTTTCTTCAGCCCAATAAGGCTGAATGAAAAAACAAACTGACAGATTAGGAGGTGCTGCTGTACTAACAATCCAATTTTAGTACACCGATCTCCCCTGCTGTTCTGACAGGGGGACAGCCATCTGCCAGAACACACCAGTCGGCTCTCTGAGCCATTGACTGAGAGCGCTGATCGGGAGTTGGTCAGCAGACCTTTTTGGTCATGCCCCTTGTCTGCAGTACACACGGGCCGCATGTCGACTGGATTTCATTAAACTGGCTGATGCTGCCCAACATTTAGTCTGTGTGTACTGCTTTAATCTACTGTAGCTGTTTTTATTACAGGGGCAAAAGGCAGGAGGCAGAGCAGGCTGATTACCAGCCTGCTTTAGATTTTTCTTTACCAGATATGTGTATTTAGAATGGCATTTAAACTAGGAACCTATTTTAACATTATTTTGTTCCTACAAAATAAATGTGTACATATGGTTGGGAACTACGGTAAGAGTGGAAAGCAATATAGTTTTTAAAGTGATTTGTGGCTAAACATAAATACTTTTAAAAGGTTTCCGTACAAAGAAGATGGTTGGGAAGTAGAGCACCTGAAAGTATGTTGGATAGTGAAGATTCTTTAATAACTTAAAGGGGTTGTAAAGGTTAAAATATAAAAAACAAACATGTCATATTTACCTCCACTGTGCAGCTTGTTTTGCACTGAGTGGCCCTGATCCCGGTCTTCTGGGGTCCCTCGGCAGCTGTCTCAGCTCCTCCCCACATCAGCTAACTCCCTTCATGGGAAGCTCTCTCCCAAAGGGTCAACTTGCGGGCACGATCCCGTGATACAGCCGGCGGCTATAGCCACTGACTGTATGACTCGGCCCCGCCCCCTGTTGCGCTGCGTCATTGGTTTGACAGCAACGGGAGCCAATGGCTGC
This sequence comes from Rana temporaria, assembly GCF_905171775.1. Lineage (NCBI taxonomy): Eukaryota > Metazoa > Chordata > Amphibia > Anura > Ranidae > Rana > Rana temporaria. The sequence continues at coordinate 278,270,711 of NC_053489.1, forward strand.
GCAGCTATCAATCATTCAATGAATGAGCCGAAAAGCCTGGTCGAGAAGCCTGCTCTTTCGTGACGCAGGGACTTTCGAGGGCTCCGGCAAGTAAACCGGGGGGCTGGAAAACATCAGATGTTTTTTCACCTTCTTGCATAGAATGCATTAAGGTGAAACAACATGAACCTTTAATGCAGGGATCAGCAACCAAAGGCATGCATGCTGTGCTGGGCATTTAAAGCGGTTGTAAACCCTCGGCTACTTTTTCTATTTTTTAGTTATTCTATTAGCCAAGGTCATTGCAATGCTTATTACATTTATTATTTAAAAAAACGAGGCCCGCAAATACCTGTTGGCTAGCGTTCTTTTTTTCAATGCTTCCGGGTATAGAAATCGCCATTCTAGCTCCTGTTCATTGCTTCTCCTTCTGATGTCACTTCCGCCCTTACTGGGTCTCTGTTAGAAATCTTCCACATGCATCGTACCGCCGTAACCAAGCCTCGATCTGGATTGCCGTTACCACGGCAACCAATATACTCGTTCCTATGTCTGAGGCTGCAGTGTTGTTCAGTCACACAGGGGGGGGGGGGGGGGGGGAGTTATCAGAAACAGGAGGACTGTAACACCGCGAGACTTCTCTTCTGAGGACAGAGGGAAAGCTCGCTCATGGAGCTCGCTCACATTTACTGCCGGAAATGTAGATGAAAACTCGGCAAGCTTCAAATGGCCGGATTTGCGGGGCTACAATGCGCAAGCGCGGTGACGTCATCAAAACGAAAAAAAAAATATATTTACAGCTAATGACGGCGGTGAGTAAACTTTCACATGCAGCGATCAGCTGCTTGTGTTATGTGCTAATTTTTTCAATAATGTTATATCCGAGGGTTTACAACCACTTTAAAATGATTTTTCAGTGGCTCCTGCAAGTTTGATAAGTTATGTCTACAAAATCAGATTGTTCTTGTTTAAACATAATTGTAGGAAATGTTCTTGAAAATTATTTGTGGTGTGAATTCTATGTTTGAAGAAAAACATCAGTTGCATTAAAGGGGTTGTAAAGGTTTGTTTTTTATTTCCTAAATAGGTTCCTTTAAGCTAGTGCATTGTTGGTTCACTTACCTTTTCCTTCCATTTCCCTTCTAAATGTTTTTTTTTTGTCTGTCTGAATTTCTCACTTCCTTTTCCTCCTCAGTAAGCTGTTCTGGCTGACTAACCCCCAGCCAGAACGGCTCGGATGATGGGGGCAAGCTTACTGAGGAGAAACAGGAAGTGAGAAATTCAGACAAAGAAAAAAAATATTTAGAAGAGAAATCGAAGGAAAAAGTAAGTGCACCAACAATGCACTAGCTTAAAGGAACCTATTTAGAAACTAAAAAACAAACCTTTACAACCCCTTTTTAATCTCAGCATTCACATATGGATCCCGACAATACCGTAGGATTCCGCCCAGAGCTTGGCACGACTCTGCCCCATCAGCCAACAGCAGACAATAGCCTGCTATAACCAACACATATGGATCCACATATCTGTTTGTGTGTGTGTGTGTGTGTCTATAGACAGTATTCAATTTACAACAGATGATTCAGAAGTGTAGATGTAGCTGAAATTCACATCCTACTACAGGTCAGACACAGCGCAACAAAGCCATGAAAGACAGAGGTGCTGAAACTGGAAGTCACGTTTACTGTTCAGTATACATGAACAGTAAATATGAAGAAATGCATTACTAGTAAATATAAATAAATACTGTATATTTTGTGTGCATACCTGTTAATATAATAAAGCAGTTGTAAAGGTTCAGCTTTTTTTTCTTTTAAAAAAATAAACCTGTCATACTTGCCTGCTATGTGTAAGGGCCTTTCACATGGACGTGTTCGTGCACAGGCCAGATCCGGGCATGTCACCGCTGACATCCGTGGCTCCATAGACCTACACAGAGCGTCCGTTCAGGTCCGCCCGTGTGAAAGGGGCCTAATAGTTTTGCACAGAGCAGCCCTGAACCTCTCCTGAGTGGCCCTGACTCGTCTTCTGTGTCTGTCCCCATAGCAAGTGCATGCTATGGGGGGGGGGGGGCAGACGTGCGGGTTCAATCCCAGGCTGGGCTTTTTTGTCTTTGAGAGCACAAAGACTGGCGACAAAGGTAGTGGAACGAGAATGAATTAATGTTTTTCTTTGCACTGATGTTCATGTCGGTAATCCAGTATAATTTAATTCACAGTTGGCATCATGATAATCAATGTTGTAAAATCTAACTACCTGATAATACAACCAGGCTGAAGAAAATGATATCTGTGAACCACAAACTGGCATTACTTGTAGTAGTCACCACAGGACTGTTGAAAAAATTGCACTGTCTAAAGTTTTTAGCCATACTTCTTGGTGCTCACAGGAGTGCATGTACTCCTGTGACCCAGAGTTGGTTATAGCAGGCTATTGGCTGATGGGGCAGAGTCGTGCCAAGCTCTGGGCGGAATCCTACGGTATTGTCGGGTTCCACCTCACAGCTTTCAATGTGTGGCTGAGCGATGGCGCCATCTGTGTCCACCCATCTCCAGCTCAGGCCCTCCAGTGAGCGCTGGTGGAGCAGAACAGACAGCTGTGACTGACTGTCGCTGCACTACACATGGAGTGATCAGAGGTCATGTGATCACTCAATTGTCTGTGGCTGAATTGGCATGGGACTAAAGCTGTAAGGAAATATTTTTTTGCTAAACATGAGTTTTAAATTTGAATGTGGTAAGTTTTAGAAATAGTTTAAAATTGTGAAGATCTAAAATATATACTAATCCGCAGTTGAAATGTAAATTAGAAGGCCATGTAACTACTTATATAAAATGATTTAACATTCCTGTTCCTTTTTTAAATAAGCCATACACAAATGGTCTACTTTGGTTAGAATGCAAAATTTCCCCTGCCACACTTGACAAAATGAAACAAAATAAAATCTGGCCCATATGTGTCGCATGCTTTATAGATGCAAATGAGATTTACAGGCAATGCCAAGTTAACCTGTCCCAAACCTTGGCAGTTCAAACTGAGAATGTGATTAGAAGAATGGACAAGGTCATGTTTCACTTGGTGGAACATGACCTAAATGAGCATTAGATCCAGATAAATAGGCCACTGATTTATATACAGACCTAGGCCTTCCCCTTGTGTTTTTTGCTTCTACTTTTTTTTTCTTTCTCCAGCTTTCCTGTTGGTCAGCAGGATCACTAATGTCATTTAAATGACTTGTGCTGGTCTGGGGCCAAGCATGACTTTTACTGGGAAAGTTGCATATAAATTCAGCTGCCTATGCTTTGGATACAGATCATTTGTAATGATTTCTAGTTTTTTTCTGCTAATAATCATTTTTTAATTCCATTCACCAGTTTAGTGACCGTTTTTTACTTTAAAAAGTAGGGTTGCACCGATACGGTACTCGTGTAAATGCCTCCGATGCCTGAAGCCGATACTTTCAGGCTCGGTTATTTCAGCTGACATTAGGATTTCCCCACTGACAGCTGAAATAATAAAAAAAAGCTGGCAATTATTGGTTGTTAAGCCGGGCCGCTGCAACTTAACAGCCGATGACTCATTCAGCTGTCAGTGGGGTTACCCTGTTGGCAGCTGAAGTGTAAACTGAAGTCCCAGCAATTGGAGCTTTAAAAAAAAAAAAAAAAAAAAGAAAAGCGGGCGTCGAAAGATAAAAAGAAACCTTATTTTCTTTTTGTATCTTACTGTTTTTCTTTATCTACAGATCAAAGGGATAAACTTCGATCTGCAGATAAAGGGGCAGATTCACAAACAATTGCATGGGCGCAGCGTATGTGAGATACGCTACGCCGCTGTAACTTACTTTTTCCAGCTTTGAATCCACAAAGAATTTGCGCCGTAAGTTACGGTAGCATAGTGTATCTCTCGCGGCGTAATGGCACGCAATTCAAATGCGGCGAGTAGGGGGCGTGTTTCATTTAAATGAAGCGTGTCCCCGCGCCGAACGAACTGCGCATGCGCCGTCCCTAAATTTCCCGTTGTGCATTGCGATAAATGACGTCGCAAGGACGTCATTGTTTTGACGTGGACGTAAATTACGTCCAGCCCGATTCACGGACGACTTACGCAAACAAAATACATTTTTTTTAATTATACGTGGGAACGACGGCCATACTTAACATTGCGTACGCCACCAGATAGCAGCTTTAACTATACGCCGAAAAAAAAACGACTAGAGACGACGTAAAAGAATGCGACGGCCGCTCGTACGTTCGTGGATCGTCGGAAATAGCTAATTTGCATACTCGACGCGGAAAACGACGGGAACACCACCCAGTGGACGCCAAAGAATTGCATCTAAGATCCGAAAGCGTACCATAATGTACGCCTGTCGGATCTAACCCAGATGCTGTCGTATCTTGTTTTGAGGATTCAAAACAAAGATACGACGTGGGAAATTTGAGAGTACGCCGGCGTATCAGTAGATACGCCAGTGTACTCTCTTTGTGGATCTGCCCCAAAGTCTATTTGCTGCAACCTGTTTTTGTAAAACGTTCCTCTGTTTAACACCCCTTTTTAATAATCCTTAATTTACTCTAATCGGCCTTAATTAACTCCTTATCCTCCCCCATTTAATATTTTCCTGCTGTTTTTTTTTTTATAAACTATTAATAGTGTGTTTTTTTTCATTTGCTTTGATTATATTTTTACATCTTTGACCATTATTTACACGTTTCACACTGAAAAAATAAAAATAAAAATTGAATTTGTAAAAAACGTTAAAATGCTTTGCTGAAGGGGGTGGGAGCCAAGGGCGAGGAGGAGGACTTTGTTTTTTATTTTTTTTGTTTTTTTCCTTTTTTTTCTCTTTGTCTATCTTTCTGGCTATAGAGGTAAAATCAGGACTTGTCCTTGGAAAGGAAAAAGAAATGGTGCTTATTTTGTTAAGAGATTGAGTATGTAACATATTAATTAATATTAATTAGGATTAAGATAAAAAAAAAATTATATATATATATATTTTATCAAAACATACAATCATATCAAAAATGAATTCATACTACACAGCACCACAATTATATATACATATAATATATAATATATATATATATATATATATATATATTGTGGTGCTGTGTAGTATGAATTCATTTTTGATATGATTGTATGTTTTGATTAAAAAAAAATATATTTATAAAAAAAATGCTTTGCTGACAGCTAAAGTATTAACAAAACCGCTGCGGTGGGTATTGGTAATTGGAATCGGCGAGTAAAAATAAAGTAGTATTGGTACACATTGTACGAAAATGATATAGGTGCATCGCCATTAAGAAGCTCTTCATCCATTCACTGTTAAAGACATGGCCAGTTTTCTTTTATACCATACAATTTATTTTTATTTTTTGCCACAAGACCTCGGAGAAGACTGTAAGAACTGCAAATTTTGAATTTTGAGTATGCACTAGCTTATCTGTGACAACATACTGCTTATGCTGGCCTTGCACTATTCGAATTTCAGCCGTTTCCTGCTTGGTAGATGGCTCTGTTGGCCTTCTTTCGCACAACATTGTTTAATTGAGAAATCAAGTTGGGTGGAAAATGTCAGCCCATCAGCAGCTGCAAAAGAAAAAAAATGTTTGAAGTACTTTGGAACATTCATTAACTTGTCAGACATACCGTGAATTTTCGCACACACATTCGATCAAAAATCTATTAATTTACGACCAGCATTAGTCTGATTTGGTCACATGCATTTCAATGCAGTCATTTTGATGGTACAAACGCTTTTTGATCTTGATACGATCTAAGCACGTTTCCTTGCACTTTTTAGGTGACCCATCATGTCACTGGGGAACCTTTTTATATATTAGATACTGCGTTGGACCTGTTCAAGTATCACCTAGTTTAATGCTGAATTCCAACTGCAAGGTTTTTTTTGTTTTTTTTTGCCTAGGTTACTGTTAAAAAGTACCTTTTTTTACTTGCCTTATTCCTCTCTCCCGCAGGCTCCCCTCCATATATGAGCGGCCCCTTGAAGCCCATCTCTTGGTGCTTCGTCCACTTGTCATTGAGTAATATGCAAAGCTAGCAGTGCTGCATTGTAAGGGAGGATGCAGTGAGAAGTAGACAACCGATGATCTCTTTAAATGAAATTTCCTATTTTGAAAGATTGTACACATTAAATGCTCTCTTCATTCCCAAACATAGAGGCAATTCTGGTGCTTTCTGCATCCTTTTAAAGGAAGCGATATTGAACAATACAGATTTGCAATTTGTATTATGTTTAGGGTGCCCAAAACCCTAGTATATTTGATTTCTGCCTAAATCTGCTGAAATTAAAGGAGTAGGCCGGGTTCTGTATCAATATTATATTATTCTTTCCTCCTTCCTTTACAATAAAGTTATCTCTACCAATGTTAAATATTGTATATGGTAATTTTATCTTTATTGTTACTTTTACATAAATAAAAAATGATTGTTTAAAAAAATATTATTCTTTCCTTCTAGCTTTTACTTATCTTGCTTATATTAATAAATATGACTTTTTTTTTAGACCACCCTTCTAGAATAGTCCTCATCTGTATTGACTATCCATGCTTTTGTAATGCTTTTTGGTACTTCTTGTTATCTGAAAAAAAGTGTTTTGATCAAATTCAAGAACCTTACTTAGAAATGTATATTTTCATTTCAAATTTGCTTGAATTTCAAATTCCATACCTCCCTCAGTTTTCCTGCTAAAACCAGCGAAGGACTGAGAGACCACATCGCTTCATTTTAATAGTGATTGATGGTGGCTAACATGTAGTGCAAGATATTGGGGGTTATTGAGGATTTTATTTTCGATCTAAAGTAGTGTTGGCATTAACCCTTAAAAGCCTTGCCTATAGCTCTTCCTATGTGCTTTATTGGTAGATTCAATTTTCATAGCACTTTTCACAGGGGTGCATAATATTGAATTTATACCCAAGTTAAACCCATTTTGTCTAGGTGTTTTAGGACCATGCCAGTAGACTTCCTGCTTAATAAATGTTGCCTAAACACCAACCCAGTGAATACAAGATCATAGCAAGACAATGTAAATGTTGCTGTACTCATTTTATGTAAATCGCATATGCTGTTCTCATTCACTGCCCTTTCAGCATCCAGCAAGTTTTCCCACTCTTGTCCAGATCTAATATTTCATTTGATAAAACCTCAATTAAAACATTACTGGTAAGGTTATAGTAACTTACCCAGAGCACAGTTTAAATTAAAACTATACCCAGGCAATAACTTTCAAATATGTACATATTCTTATCAAGCATTAAATGAGCTCTAAATCGTGCCTTCACTGACCTTTGTAGCTGCAGACACTGTGGAACAACCCATCATGTTCACAAGAGAAGCGGCTTGGAACTCACCACTCTGACCACCCCCCCCCCTTCTTGTGCCCTGCTCTCTGTTTACATCACCGATTTAGAAGCCTGGCAGGGGGAAACAAAATGTTCTTTTGAGAGAACATTAAGGGAAATTTTATTTAACGAGTAAAATGTTTTTTCCCATCACTTTAGGTTCGATACACATGGCCATGTGAAAATGCACCCACTAGTGGCAGCAGCTTCCTGCATAAAAAATGCTTAGTTTACATTTGTACATGCATTAATGCCTCCTGTTGGTTGCCATGGCGGAGGCAACTATTACTGGCTAGCATCCTCGGTTTTTAGGATGCTGGTGGTCATTGCCACCTAGCATTAGTTTTATAGAATGCAGGTGACTATTGCTGCCCAACTTCCTTGGTTGCTAGGATGTGGGCAACCATTGCCGCCTTGTTCTCCCCGCATGGGGAGCTGTCTTGGCTGGGAGAACAAAGTGATTATTGGTAGTGGCTATAGCTGCTGGCAATAATCGCATCATAAATTCAACAAGATGGTTGTACCCAATTTGATGGATCGATTTGGTACAATCAGCCTGCCCTCACTTGGTTTCTTTTCTTGACCAGCCCGATGATACTATTGCACACTGGATCTGCCAGCTAGTGTTATTCTGAAAGTATACCCAGTATGTGGAGTAAATTGCAATTGTTGCATGTAAATTTGTTTTTACAGGAATAGTTTGAGGCATAAGCAATGCTGCTAAATGATTATATTTGAGTTTTTACCTTGTCGGTTTGGCTCACTAACACTCCTGGATGTGAGTGTGCCACTTGAGTTGTGAACTGTGTGTACCTCTGCGGTGCATGTGATTAGGGGCGTTGATGGAAAGGAAAAGGAAGAGTCTGTTCTGTATACATATCCTGTGTACCGATTTAAAACCTGCAATGAAATCCTGCTGACATTTTCTTGTGCTTCTCTTTACATGCGGTACATATAAACACTTATCCCAGGCCACCAGCAAACATGAGTTCAGGTGTATTTTTGGGATTCGTGTTCAGCTTTTTCTATTTTTGAAGGTATGGTTTGTTAACCTTTTTTGTGCTAGCTGCTGCCCTTCTTTCTTCCTGCTGAGCACTGACTTTATACTTTTTAGTATTATTGAGATTACCTTTTTTAGATCAATTAAAATTTCAAAATTTATATCAACTGGTTAGAAGGTGATCTGTATTAGCACAGTGTTTTGTAACAAACCTTAAAGAGGTTACAAATACTGTAGGTGCTCCAGAGATCCAGTGCTGCCTTTACTGGTCTTGGCGTCCCCAGCGCTACCATGTTGATTGAGGGAAGCCTGCTGTGATTCCTTGTGCAGCATGCTCAAACTTCACCCATAGTCTCCTGGGATGTGTGCCACCCCCCCAAAAAATGTAATTGCTTATATTTGTGTATTTCTGTAAGCAATAGGGAGAGGGGTGTAATAATACATGTTAAAGAAAATGGGAGGTGAAGGTTCAATTTAAAGTGATTGTAAACGATCACCTTGTATAAAAAAAAAAAAAAAAAAATTCAGTTTAAAATAAAAAATGTTATGCCTTTCATTTCTAATATATGATTTACATCCCCTCTGTTAAAGGCAAAATAGCTGGGGAAGGAGAATCAGCAGCAACACACTGAGCTTTCCAGTGAATGGCTGGCTGTGCAGCGGGGGGGGGGGGGCAGTGCCACAACAAATTTGATCTTTGGAGGAGAGCACACTGAGTTCCCAGCATAGCCAGAGAACTGATCATGATGTCTTCTCCTGGCTAGTGTTATTGATAGGAAAGCCAATGGACTGGCAGGAACACCAGGGATTTCATGTAAAGGAAGCAATACAAAGAGAACAGGATACTTTCTCATACAAGTACATAGTACAGCAGCCACATATCAGGAATATGAAATGTTAGGGTAACAAACACCTTAAGTTTTTTATTAGTGCGGTATCCTATAGCAACCAATCAGAATTTACACTCTCAATCCAGCAATGATGAACAATGTTTAGCTTGCTGTGGTATTAAACGGTGCTTGGAAACTTGTCATGATCCCGATCTACATGTTTTTCTGCAGACGCTAAATCTTCATAACACATTTTAATTGGCACATCCTGTTTCTTTTTACAAGCGTTATTAATCATTTTGTCCTTTATCATGTGGTCTATGCTTCGGGTCTGGAAAGTCCAAAACACAGATCTACTGTTTCTCGAGAAGGAATCGTATATTCAACTCCTTGTGCATTACTCGGTCTATAACTGTTCAACACATATAGCCATATATAGAGGTATTTACCTTTTTTCAAGTGGCCCAAAAAGGAGGTATGGCTGTTTTAAATCAAACAACATAAGAACTGATATGAATCAGTTTAGGCAGTCACAGTAGTATTTATATGACATGGAGAGCCAGTGGGGCCTACTTTGGGATTGAGATATGGTTCGAGGGCTGAACATTTTCTGCTTCATTAAAAATAATCTTGTTTTGCAAACATCTTCATATTATTAAAGACGTGAATTAAGTACAATTCATCTCTAGAAATATAAAGAAAAATAAACTGCCTTGTGGGGCTCGCCCTACAATGCAAGGGTTAAAGTAATTGTAAAGACTCGCATTCATTTTTTTTTTTAAATAACATACCTGTTCTACTTGCCTGCTCTGTGCAATGGTTCTGCTTCTCGGGGGCCCCCTTTTCTAGTGCTCACCATAGCAAACCACTTACTATGGTGACACTTGTGCGGGCCCATTCTTGAGCAGGCTCCGTGTGTCCATAGACACACAGTGCAGCTTGGCTCCGCCCTCCACTTCTTCACTAGCTGTGATTGACAGCAGTGGAAGCCAATGGCTGCTGTCTGAGCCAAAAGGGAGGGGGAGAGAAGAAAGTCTCTGCTCTCCAGGCACAGCACTGGATCGAGATCAGGCTCAGGTAAGTATAGGGCATTGGAGACTTTTTATTTTTTTAATGCTCCCTTTTTGCCCAGCCTATCGGTAAAAAAAACCCCAAAAAACACTTTTACTTGTCTTATTCATGGGTCCTCTGTCGCTTCTTCCCTCAAAAGCTCTGGCTTTTTTTTGGGGGGGGGGGGGGGGGGCTTGCCTTTGTGTTCTTGCAAAGCACGATCATCATTCATGAATTGCAAGTGACAACATTACAGCTGCGACCACCAGCCAGAGTGCAGAAGAAATAAGGCTTCAGGGGACTTGTCACGTGGCCAGAGTCTGCTGGAGCTAGTCTCATGCACAGGGACATTTTATTAGCTGAAAACTTAGAGTGAAATCCCCCGCAATTTCCTGCGACCTGGGAGTCACAGGTGCCATGTAGAGCCAATCCAAATGAAATACTTTCTCAAGTAAACGTTAGCACAGAAGTGGTGAATGCATCCTAAAAGTGCCCTTTTCTGGTACCCTAGACAAAAAGAACCCTTTTCAATGTGAAGTGCTTAAATAAGAACTTCATGGGTTGATGATATAGATAGATAGATGCTGTATATATTTCCTAAAATAAGAGAGGAACATGAAGAATGTGGTATTTAGATACAGAATACTAAATTAATCCCGAAGGGGACACCGGG
>NC_053489.1:278966615-278994115 GCF_905171775.1 Rana temporaria
TCAAGTACCCCTAACAGGCAATATTTTGGGGGTTTTCCTTTAGCTGTCACGAATATCCAGCCATTGACACCGAGTTAAAGCACCTGTGCAAGGAGAAGGAAATCCTGAAAACATGTCCTGTTGGGGGTACTCGAGGACTGAGGTTGGGGACCACTGGAGTACATGATGGTCCCTGTGTTGGGCTGCAGGAGGCAAGCTAGGAATGGACCAGCACTGAGTGCAACATACTATTCTTACTGTCCGAGTGAGTGGACGCAGACTGCTCCAGAATAGAAGCGGCCACTGTAGCTGTAGGGTTGCACATGCTGGAGGGATTGACAGTCAGGCTTGGGATTGCGGATACTGGTGGCAGAGAGGCTGTTGGTTTTATTGGGACAGGCACAGCTGGGATAGTCTGACTTGGACCATGGCAAATAGTTTTCATTGGCATCCCAAAATGTCCATACTCTTGTGGCACTGTCATGCCTGCCATAGGGTCCATCATGCCAACGTGGGGCCACATGGAACTGACCATGTTGCTAAGTTGACTGGGCACTGGGTATCCCAGGTGATGCATCATGGATGCTAAAGGAAGACCACCACTCATCACCCCTTTATAGTCTCTGCCAATGATGTTCTCTATGGCGAAGGGGTGCTTGAACCCTGTGGACTGGCTCCCATTGAGGCTATATGGCTGAAAGTGGGGTAACCTCCCAATCCCTGCCACTGCCGCATTCTCAGAAGTACTCAGCCCCAGTTTGGCTTGCCCATGCTGGTGATGAAAATAATGGATCATCTGGTGACTTTTGGAGGCCAGGTGCTCAGCTCTGTGCACTTTAAACCTTTTTCTTCTCCTCAAGAAGCTGCCATTCTCAAACATGTCCCCACAGTCTGGGTGCAGTGCCCAAAAACTACCTTTGCCAGGCTGGTCGGGTCTTCTAGGGATCTTGATGAAGCAGTCATTGAATGATAAATTGTGCCTTAGGGAGTTCTGCCACCTCTGGGTGTTATCTCTGTAGTAGGGGAAGCGGTCCATGATGAACTTGTAGATGTCACTTAGGGGTAACATCTTCTCGGTGGAGCTCTGGATGGCCATAGCAGTCAGGGAGATGTAGGAGTAGGGTGGCTTCTGATCACTATAGGAGTTTTTCCCTGGTCGAGGCATACTTGATTATTATTGATTTTCAGGAGAAAGCTAAATCCAGTTTGCTTGCTAGGTGGATTGAATTCAATTGTCATGCAGAAATAAGTAGCTCAATGAGTAGAGAAAGCAAGTCAGCTCTTCTTTTTATCCTGTATCAGCAGCAAGAGAGAAAAGTTTGCAGGATGCTGGAGGACGAGTCTCACTCCTCTAGCTGCAGTGTGACAGATAGGAATGAATCAGGCTGTGATCAGCAGTCCTACAAGGAGCCCAAGTGGAAGGAGTCTCATCGTGCAGTGGGTAGGTAGTAGTAGTAGGGAGGCTCAGCCTGGGGATGGTGTAGAGCAGGAGATGCTCTAGCTTTGCTTGTTGACTGCTTTTTGTACTGATCACAGAGCAGCCAAGACCCCCGCTGCTGCCTCTTCATTATCACATGACAATCGTTAAGGGACTCCACCAGAGAAAGTCTAATCTCGTTTCATTTAAAGCGAGAGCCTGTGTCCTGTAAAGGAGCTCGGTGTGAGGTCGTAGTGGAGAGGGGAAGGTAATGCTGTCACTTTCATCCCTTTCATTGACAGCTCTCCCCTGCAGGAGCATACACCAAAAGCATTCTTGGGATAGAAGAGTTAAGTGCAGAGCATCCAGCAGTTCTAATGGAATTCTCACACTCTCTCCTGCACTCACCATCAGGATTACAGGCGATCTGTATGCTGGGGGGACTTTTCAAGTGGAGATTTCGGTGAACTCCAACTCATCAAATAGCTTTCCACAGGAACCCTCATTCATCAGTTAATTGTAGTGTACAAGTATGCTTAGCAATAGCAAACAAGATCGTTTTCACTGCATTCTTTACTCTAATAATGAAGAGATTATTCCACTTCTGTTCAGGCCAATTAGATTTTCATTTCTTCATGGTAACTGTGAAAACTCTTAAGTAATGTCTTTCCTTTTATTGGATGCAAATCATTTCTGGAGCATGTAATACTTATGGGCACAGAGAGAGGGTCACCTGATAATGATTTAATTGATCATAATAAAAAATATGCAAGTAAAGTAGATGTGTGACACTCTGTAAAAGCAGTATTAAACCCAAAAGCAAACATTTATTATATTACAGCTTACCAAATCTTATGCCCTGTACACGCGATCGGTTCGTCTGATGAAAACGGACCGATGGACCGTTTTCATCGGACGAACCGATCGTGTGTGGGCCCCATCAGTTTTTTTCCCATCGGTGAAAAAAAAAATAGAACCTGTTTTAAAATTTTCGTATGGTTAAAAACCGATAGAAAAAAACGATCGTCTGTGGGGAAATCCATCGGTCAAAAATCCACGCATGCTCAGAATCAAGTCGATGCATGTCCCGAAGCATTGAACTTAATTTTTCTCAGCACGTCGTAGTGTTTTACGTCACCGCGTTGGACACAATCAGATTTTTAACCTCAGCCCTCTTCTCCTGAACGTTGAAGAATCACATTCAGGATAAGAACGTTTTGACCGCCGACCACCGGAAAACACAAACTTTTGCTGCATTTTGCATTTACCTGCAGCCAGCAGTCAAAATAGGCAGTGGGGTTTATTTACGTAAGGAAAATCCACTTTGCACTGCAAGTGCACTTGGAAGTGCAATCGCTGTAAATCTGAGGGGTAGATCCGAAATGAGGGGAAGCTCTTCTGATTGTATCATCCAATCATGTGCAAGCTAAAATGTTGTTTTTTATTTTCTTTGCATGTCCCCCTCGGATCTACAGCGACTGCACTTCAAAGTGCACTTGTAGTGCAAAGCAAATTTTTCTTTAGTAAATAACCCCCAGTATGTCCATGAAGCCCTTCTGGTTGTATTAATTTTCCCTTTTTAGGCTTTCTTTGCCTTATTTACACCTAGTGATCTGGCCAGTAAGGCTCCATGCACACTGGCCAAAATAGTGCTGCAGGAGTTTTGTGTTTTGCCTGTAAAAGCAGCTAAATGTTATCCTATTGGGGTTATTTAAGAAAGGCAAATCCAGTTTGCACTACAAGTGCAAACTACACCTGCAAAGTGCACTTGAAATTGCAATCACTGTAGATCCGAGGGGGACATGCAAGGAAAATAAAAAACAGCATTTTAGCTTGCACATGATTGGATGATAAAATCAGCAGAGCTTCCCCTCATTTCAGATCTCCCCCTCAGATTTACAGTGACTGCACTTCTAGTGCAATTTCAAGTGCACTTTGCACTTGTAGTTTGCACTTGTAATGCAAAGTGGATTTGCCTTTCGTAAATAACCTCCATAGTGGCCATTAGGACGATTAGAGGCATATTTTGAGCTCAGCATTTAGAGGCAGGGAAAAAAAAAACCCTGCTGGCTTGCATTTTTGATTGGATCTTTATGGCTCTCTCCTAAACTTGCCTAAACTGTGCATGCCTCCATGTACATTGGGCTTAAAAAAGGGTCAGTTCCCTTGGCAGAAAAAAAAACAAAAAAACGCTCTAAGCCCTCTTTCACATTGGAGTGATTTGTTATACGATTTGACAGGCCAAATTGCATGGCAAGTCGCAGCCTATTGCCGGTAATGGCACAATTCCAATTGGTGCAACGCTGACTTTGCAGCACTGCATCAATTTGCCAAAGTAGTTCCTGCACTACTTTTGCCGATTTCGGGTGCGACTTCAATAGACATCTGTGCATGAACCCGCGCGGATGTCTATCAAGTAGCACCTGAAATCGGGCAGACCTGCTACTTTGAAATCGTACTACTTCAAGTAACCTCTCATAAACTGATCTAAACTGTGTATGTGGCTTAAAGCGGAGTTCCGGCCACAATTTCACTTTTTAAATATAAATACCCCTGTAATACACAAGCTTAATGTATTCTAGTAAAGTTAGGGCCAAATCCACAGCCAGCGGCGGAAATTAAGTTTTTCTAAACTTATGTCATTTAAGTTACGGCGCCCTAAGTTGGTGTCGTAAGTGCCGTATCCACAGCGCATTTGCGAACAAAATAGTGCTTACGTAACTTAAATTCCGAGGCGTAAGGCGGGGTTATTGCAAGTGGGAAGGAAGTGGGCGTGCTTCATTGTAATGAGCCGTGACCCCATGCAAATGAAGGGCCGGCCGTACTGCGCATGCGCGCACAAATCTGCTGCTCACTGGGCATGTGCAGAACTTTGCTCGGCGCAATCAGTGAGATAGGTAAAAGGCCAAGCATACTTAGTTTGAGGATCGCCCTGTGTGTAAATAGCCCCAGTCAAACACACTTCCCTTGCTAGGTCCATCGTCCTATATGGGCGATATTTACATGGGCCTGAGAGCCGGAACACCTCCCCGGCCCAAAGGAAGAAGATATACCAAAAAATTACAGATCAGATAAATGCGGAGGGGGGGGGAGACGAGGACCCCCGCTGGCATCCAGAAAAAGATTAATGATCTGAGGAGCGTGGTCCGCAATAAGGTGGCAAAGCTCACTACCCATAGGAGGGGCACTGGAGGAGGGGGACCATGCCCCATCCGGCTGACTGAGGAGGAATGGGCAGTGGCCCGGTGTTTCCAGCCAGAGCAGGTGGTGGGCCTGCGTGGCTTTGACTCTGATGTTCCTGTGGGGCCAGGTAAGTTTTTTGTTTTTCTATCTGGTGATTAGCATGTGTGGGTGGGGGAAGGGAAGATGTGCCAAGTGTGTGGATCCTCAAACCTGTGATTGTTTGGTGTCCTCCACAGATGACCAGGAGATTGCTGGCCCATCAGGCCAGGAGGATGCTGGGCCATCAGGCCAGGCTGCTGCACCACCCCAAGGACAGGAGGCTGCTGAGGAGTCCCCAGGGGAGGGGAGTGGCCAAACCTCCCCTCATGAGGAGGATGAGGGGGAGGAGGATGAGGGGGTGGAAGAAGAAGATCTGCAGCTTGGCAGGGAAATCCTTCTGGCCTCTGATCTAATGACATTTGAGGATACCCTTGAGGCTACCCCAGAGCCTACCCCAGAGGCTACCCCAGAGGCTGGCAGCAGTCAGGCCACCATCAGGGGTAGCCCCTCCCACTCCTCCCCCAACAGGCTGCAAACCACAAGGGTCACTCTCTCCCCTCCTCCTGAGCCACAAGCCTCAGGGGCAGGCAGGATGGCGACCCAGGAGACCAGGGGGGTGTTTGAGCGTCTGCCGGCCAGTCTGCAGAAGGACAATGACCGGCAGACCCGCACTCTGGGTGAGATTAAAAAAACTCTTACCAAGATGGAGCACAGCCTGGGTGCAATGAGGGAGTCACTCGGTGATGTGGCCACAAACTCTTTGGGGGTCATCACATGTTTGTGGGACCTGAAGACCGCCACAACAGGCGTGGCCCAGGAGGTGACTGCCCTGACCCAGGCTGTGCAGGATAATACCCGGGCTATCCAGGACAATACCCGGGCTGGCCAGGCCAATACGGCTGCCATCACTGGCTGTCTGAAAAGGATAGCAGTGGCCTTGGAGGGCAGGCCAGCAGGAGGACAGACACCAGGGGAGGCTCCTTCTTCCCCTGCTCACCCCCCCAGGAGGATCCTCCTTCCCTTGCTCACTCACCCCCCCATGAAGATACTCCCTCCCCTGCTAACACCCCCCCGTGAAGATCCTCCAGTTGGCCGTGCCCGTGCCCTTGGGCAGCCCAGACGGAGCACTCGCCGCCGGAATTAATTTCCAGGGGTACTTTTGATTTTTTTTAATTTTTTTTTTTATGATTTTGTTTATTATACTGTACTTATGATTTGGTTTATGTGTGTGAATGTGGGGGGGTGGCATTCCTGATAAAATAAGGGTGTCACCCTCAGTTTTGGTGGAGAAGGGATCCCCAGGACCAGGGAGAAGTGATCCCAGGTTCCTGAATGGTGTATGAATGCACAGTGACATAATTGGAGCCGTGGCGTGGCGTTACTGCTCCCAAGTACCAAAGGGGGGGGGGGGTACTTGGATCTAATCCAATTCGATGTGCATGTGATGTGTCTGTGCTAGGGACCACAGTGGTGTGCATTCATGCATTCTCATTGTGACATAATTAATGTGCGTTTACTATGAAAAAAACATTCTCATTGTGACATTATTCATGTGCGTTTACTGTGAAAAGAAACATTCTCATTGTGACATTATTCATGTGCGTTTACTGTGAAAAGAAACATTCTCATTGTGACATTATTCATGTGCGTTTACTGTGAAAAAATGCCTTCTGCGAGGCGTCTCCTGGCTGCTGTGCCCTCAGCAGACCGGGTAGAGTGGGTTAGGGGGGGATTGCCTGGGTCGGTGGTCAGGTCAGCACGTATGTCAATCTCCAGTCCCCTTCTCATGGCAAAATTGTGCAGAATACAACATGCACCGATGATCTGGCACACAAAGTCTGGGGAATACAACAATGTACCCCCAGACTTATCCAGGCATCTGAAGTGGGACTTCAGCAGCCCAAATGTGCGTTCCACAACTGCCAGGGTGCGTATGTGAGCCTTGTTGTAGCGGTGCTCTCCTGGGGTTTGGGGGTTCCTGAATGGGGTCATCATATGTGGTCCCAGGGCATATCCAGAGTCACCTGGAAGGGAAAAGACAGGAGGATGTTAGTCATGCATGTGCCCCTCGTGATGTCTGCATCATGGGGGGGGGGACATACCTGACACCCATGTCACTCACCAATCAGCCAGCTGTCTCCATACATGTTCAGTTCCAAATCTCTGGAGATTTTGGTCTGCCGGAATATATAGCTGTCATGGCAGGATCCAGGGAATTTTGCACAGACGTGCCAGATGAGGCCATGGGCATCTATGATTACCTGGACATTTATGGAATGCCAGTGCTTCCGATTCCGGAACAGGTGCTCTGTCTCATGGGGGGGCTGTAGTGCCACATGGGTACAATCAATGGCCCCGATGGTCCATGGGAATCGGGCAATGTGGTAAAAGTCCGTCATGGTTTGCAATCGTTGGTCCTCCTGGGTGGGTTTTTGAAATTGATTGCCCATGCGTCTCAGTATTGCAGGGACTACTTGGTGCACACACCTGCTCATGGATGATTGTGCCATCCCAGCCAGACCTCCACATGTGCGTTGGAAAGACCCAGTGGCAAGGAAATGGAGTGTTGCCATTACTTTGATGAGAGGTGGCAGGGCATGGGATCGTTGGGTTGGGGTGGTGAGATCATCCTGCAGGATTCGGGTTAATTCAAGGATGGCTTCCCGGTTAAAACGGAAGTTGCCATAGACCTCAGAAGCAGGCATGCCAAAGAGATCTCGGCGTGGGCGGTATACCCTCTCCTGTGCCCTCCTCCTCCTCCTCTGTGCCCTCCTCCTTCTTTGCGCCTCTAAAGTAGCGAGTGCCGTTAGGATCATGGATGGCCCGGGCATGTTGGCAGACAGATTCAAGTCCAGCAAATATGTGTGCTCAGCTCTTCCTCAATGCTGTTGCTTCAGCAGACCTTTACACAGCATGTGTAAAATTAGGGCTGCTTTTATAACGTGTAAATTTGCGCAGGGAAACTAACAGGTGCGCACAGGGCGTAATCTATGGCGCACACACTTAATTATGTGGATCGCCCTATCTCCCTCATTTGCATCTTTGCCTATCAAAAACAGCGGCGTGACTAGCGTAATTTGCGTCCGAGGATGCGCCGGAGTAATTATTTTAGGTAGGACGGAAAATACGGATTTTAAGGCGTATCTCGTTTTGAGGATCGGGCGCAAAGGTACGCGCGGAGTAAAATTAGAAATCTCGAGTTAAGTCGGCGCATCTGCTTTGTGGATTTGGCCCTTAGTCTGTAAACTAAGGTCCGTTTTGTTAGGTTGTTACAGCATTTAGACACTTTATAAAATAGAAATTGACTGGGGCCATCTTAAGTGTGGGCATCATGAAGCCAGTCTGTATGACTTCCTGGATTTCAGCCTTGCAGATCTCGCACATGCTCAGTGCTGCACAAGCAGTGTAATAGGTTTCAGATCAGGTTTCAGCACCTGTACTGTCCAAGTCACATGATTCTTCGAGACTGGGGAGTGCACAGACTCCTGGAAAGTTACACCCACTACATTCCCAGGAGTCTGTGCGGTGTAGGCTAGGAAGCTTAAGCACCTAGGTGCAGGAAGAGGGAAGATTAACTATTCTGCCTAGCAACAACACTTTGAAGGCACCTAGAAAAAATTAAAAAATTCTTAAAGGACTAATGACATTTTTTTAAAACTACTGATGTAATGTTATATTTATGGGTGGAACTCCACTTTAAATAACAGCTTCTACAGTAGTTTTGTGTTTTGCCTGCAGCTACTTTAGCTCAGGTAAGACGCTTCTGATGTTGTTTGTTGTTCAGGAGTGGTTTGACAAGAGGAATACGACATTTGAAGCCCATGTCCAGGATCCGTCTGTGTGTGGTGGCTCTTGGTGCACTGACTTCAGCCTCAGCCCACTCCTTGTGAAAGTCCCCAACACTTTTGAATGGCCTTTTCCTGACAATCCTCTCCAGGCTGTGGTCATCCCTGCTGCTTGTGCACCTTTTTCTTCCACACTTTTCCCTTCCACATAACTTTCTATTAATGTGCTTATATACGGCACTTTGGAACATCCAACTTCTTTTGCAATTACCTTTTAAGGCTTTTCCTCCTTATGGAGGATGTCAATGATGGTTTTCTGCACAACTGTCAGGTCAGCAGTCTTTTCCATGATTGTGATTCCTACTGAACCAAACTGAGAGACCATTTGAAGGCTCAGGAACCCTTATGTTATGGCTTAATTAGCTGATTAGAGTGGGACATATTGAGCATAGAATATTTCACCTTTTCACAATATTCAAATTTTCTGAGATTGTGGATTTGGGGTTTTCATGAGCTGTAAGCCATAATCATCACAATTATGACAAATCACAGCTTGAACTGTCTTGCTTTGCATGTAATGAGTCTATTTCATATACTAGTTTCACCTTTTAAGTTGCATTAGTGAAATAAATTAACTTTTGCACGATATTCAAATTTTTCGAGTTTCACCTGTATATATATATATATATATATATATATATATATATATATATATATATATATATATATATATATATATATATATATATAAAAACTTCTTGTTAAACTTTGGCCAAAATGTATTCTTCTACATGTGTTTGGTTAAAAAAATTCCAATAAGTGTATATTGATTGATTTGTGTGAAAGTTATACAGTGGGGAAAATAATTATTTAATCCCCTGCAGATTTTGCCAACTAACTTACAAAGAAATGAAGGGTCTATAATTTTTATTATGGATGATCAATCCATGACCTATCTTTAGTGTTCTGGTTGAGGGAAGAAGGTTCTCATCCTAGATTTTACAATACATGGCCCCAGTGGCGGAACTACCGCCATAGCGACCCACGCGGGCGCTATGGGGCCCGCAGCCGAGTGGGGCCCGGTGAGCAGGGCAAGGCAATGATCAAGGTTTTTTTTTTTTTTTTTTTCTCACCGAGTGTCTGTCAGCTAAATGCCATTCAGACCTGGGAAGTGCCATCGGCGCTATAGGGGGGGGGGGGGACACATTAAACCATCCAATCAAAATCAGCTCATGTCAGCATGGAGGAGCCAAGTGTGACAGGCGCCCCCCATGCTTGATGAAAAGTGTGACTGGCCACTCGGCCAGAACAGCTTGCTCCGCCTACCCTCCTCTGCGTGCCTTCATCCTTTTCGCCCCCCGTACCTCCCCCCCCCCCCCCCCGGGCCCCACCTGACCTCACTCCTTCAGCACTGTCCTGCATGAATACAGTGACATCCCTGAGGCGGAGTCTCCTTGCCTCTGCTGTTTGAGTGGGCAGGATGGGGATTCACCTGACCACAAGATCGTGCCTGTCTGGTGTCAGAGGGAGACAAGTCAGTGTGTGGAGGTAAATCATCTTGCAGTTCCTCGTGTAGCTTCACATGCACCTCTATGCTAAATCTGCTGTATTACTGCAGATTAGCATGGAAGTGCTGCCTACTAGCAGACAATTGGACTTAATGATTTCACTGTCTCCAGGTTTTCACTCCCCCTGGTGTATACCCTCCTGACCCCTCCCTGCTGTATACCCTCCTGATCCCTCCCTGCTGTATACCCTCCTGATCCCTCCCTGCTGTATACCCTCCTGACCCCTCCCTGCTGTATACCCTCCTGACCCCTCCCTGCTGTATACCCTCCTGACCCCTCCCTGCTGTATACCCTCCTGACCCCTCCCCGGTGTATACCCTCCTGATCCCTCCCTGCTGTATACCCTCCTGACCCCTCCCTGCTGTATACCCTCCTGACCCCTCCCCGCTGTATACCCTCCTGACCCCTCCCTGCTGTATACCCTCCTGACCCCTCCCTGCTGTATACCCTCCTGACCCCTCCCCGGTGTATACCCTCCTGACCCCTCCCTGCTGTATACCCTCCTGACCCCTCCCTGCTGTATACCCTCCTGACCCCTCCCTGCTGTATACCCTCCTGACCCCTCCCTGCTGTATACCCTCCTGACCCCTCCCCGGTATATACCCTCCTGACCCCTCCCTGGTATATACCCTCCTGACCCCTCCCTGCTGTATACCCTCCTGACCCCTCCCTGCTGTATACCCTCCTGACCCCTCCCCGGTGTATACCCTCCTGACCCCTCCCCGGTGTATACCCTCCTAACCGTCCCTAGTGTATTTCCTTCTGACCCCTCCCTGGTGTGTGCCCTTCTGATCCTCCCTGCCTCTGTCTGAACCCCCCCCACCATCACCACTGCCTCTGACTGAATCCCCGCACCACCACCACTGCCTCTGACTGAACCCCCGCACCACCACCGCTGCCTCTGACTGAACCCCCGCACCACCACCGCTGCCTCTGACTGAACCCCCGCACCACCACCGCTGTCTCTGACTGAACCCCCGCACCACCACCGCTGTCTCTGACTGAACCCCCGCACCACCACCGCTGCCTCTGACTGAACCCCCCCACCGCTACCTCTGACTGAACCCCCCCCCCCCCACCACCACTGCTGCCTCTGACTGAACCCCCCCCCACCATCACCACAGCTGCATTGGATGGAACCCCCCAACCACCACCACTGTTGCATGTAAATCTAACTCCGTAATACATTAAATTTTCATTTTAATTGTCATGATATAACATTGTATGTAGGGGCCTTTTGGTGGGCGTACTTTTTTCTTGGGGGGGGGGGGGCAGCATTTAAATCTTGGGCCCAGGCAGCACAATGTCTTGGGCCAGCCCTGGCGCCGCGTGAAGTTTCTGGAGCCGGTCGGAGGACAGCCGCCCGGCACCAGGTCAGAGGAGACTTTCCTAACCATCTGGGAGCGGGGAACCCCAAAGCCAGGCAGCACTGCAGGCAGGCGGCAGCAGCACACACACACACTGCAGCAGCAGGTGACTCCACTGACTCGTGACTGAGGGGGCCAGCCAGGACCAGGTACCTACCTACGTGTATAATCACAAATGTTGTCAGTGTCACTCACAACTGAGACTGAGAGCTAATTGCCTTATATACTACCCAGTAACTGCCACTAATGCCCAGCTCATTAAATTAATGAATGAAGCATATGCAGCAGCTAATTGAAATTCAAAGTGCAAAGAAGCTTTGCAAAGTTTGGTCACCTACTACCCAGGCTTACTAGTAGGTGACCAAACTTTGCAAAGCTTCTTTGCTCTTTGAATTTCAATTAGCTGCTGCATATGCTTCATTAATTTAATGATCTGGGCATTGGTGGCAGTTACTGGGTCTGATGTAGAAGATAATCAGTATCATGTATATCAATCATCATGTGTATGTATGTTGTATCACCCGACCCACTTGCCATTATGCCATAACATGTTCTTAAAGCGGAGGTTCACCCTAAAAAACATCTACCGTATTTATCGGCGTATAACACGCACTTTTTTCCCCTTAAAATCTGGGGAAAATCATGGGTGCGCGTTATACGCCGATCCCCGCTTTCTGAGCGCCACCGCCGACATATACTGAGTACAGTACGGCGTTCAAAAACAGCGCGGAAGAAGCGAGAGGACACCACGAATGCCGCAGACGGACGCCGGACCGCATTAGTTCATTTTTTTTTGGAGGGGGGGGGCCCCATACAACATTTTGCTATGGGGCCCTGTGATTTCTAGTTACGCCCCTGCATGGCCCATCCATTGCCCTCTCAATACGGCAAAGTTGGCCTCTATCTTTAGCAGAGAAACAGCCCCAAATCATAATGTTTCCACCTCTATGCTTGACTGTAGGGATGGTGTTCTTAGGGTCCTAGTCAGCATTTTTCTTCCTCCAAACTGAACTTCTGCGATTCATAGGAGAAGTATGGCTAAATGAGCTTTACTTCTCCTTAAACCACTTCCAGCCCAAGGCCGTCATATGACGGCCTTGACTTTCAGTGGCAATATCTGAATGATGCCTGCAGCTACATAGTTCTTACAGGCGACGGGAGGGGACATCCCTTCTCCTGCCGCCATCCGGTGCTTCGACGGGCTCTCCATTGCCACCGGGGACCCGGAGAAAGAATCGGCCGCCGGATGATGACAATAGAGATTTCCGATGACCAGATGGTCACAAGTCATCTCTATGACCATCGGAGGCCCGGGCATGACATTATGACGTCACGTCCGGGCCACAGATGTAAACAAAGCCGCAACCTGTTAACCACTTGAGAGCCGCCTACAGCGCGTCTCTCAACTGCCGGGTGGACGTCCCTGGACAATTTCCTGTTTACATTCCCCCCGCATGGCGCAGAGGGCCTAAACTGTACGTATCAGCCTAAACTGAGAACAAAAATCGTTTTTTTTTTTTTTTGGGATATTATTATAGCAAAAAGTAAAAAAAAATCTGTCTTTTTTTGTTTTTTTGTTTATAGCGCAAAAAATAAAAACCGCAGAGGTGAATCAATAACCACCAAAAGAAAGCTCTATTTGTGGGAAAAAAATGATAAAAATATCATTTGGGTACAGTGTTGTATGACTGCGCAATTGTCATTCAAAGTGCGTCAGCGCTGAAAGGTGAAAATTGGTCTGGGCAGGAAGGGGGTTTAAGTGCCCGGCAAGGAAGTGGTTAACCATGAGATCGTGATTTTTTTTTCCGATCTCATGCTTTCCATCCTGGAGGAGAGAAGTGGGGTCTTATTAACCCTGCATCTTTCCATAAAGAGGACCTGTCACGACACATTCCTATTATAAGGGATGCTTACAGTCCTTGTAATAGGAAAAAAAGTGATAAAAAAATGTAAAAGAAAGTGTAAAAATAAAAAAAAGTTAAATATTTTTTATTTTATTTTTAAAACGCCCCTTTCCTTGGTAGCTTGTGCTCAGAAGTGAACACACATGTAAATGCTGCCCATATATGTAAACGCCGTTCAAACCACACATGTGAGGTATTGCCGCGTGCGTTAGAGCGCGAGCAACAATTCTAGCACTAAACATCTGTTACTCTAAACTGGTAACCTGTAAAAAAAATTAAGCGTTGCCTATGGAGATTTTTAAGTACCTACGTTTGGCACCATTCGTGAGTGTGCGCAATTTTTAAGCGTGACATGTTGGGTATCTATTTACTCGGCGTAACATCATCTTTCACATTACAGTAAAACCTTGGTTTGAGAGTAACTTGGTTTAAGAGTGTTTTGCAAGATCAGCAACATTTTTAAATACAGTTTGACTTGATTTACAAACGATGTCTTGATAAACAAGTATTGTCACGTCACTGAGTATAAAAGAGAACAGAGGCGCCTCTAAGTGTAGCAATATGGTTACATTTAATGAAGGTACAACATTTAGTAACTCCCATGGTTGATGATTAAAAGAGGCACATCTAAGGCCCCTTTCAGACTGGGGCGGGAGCTGCGGTGGCGGTATAACGCCGCTAAAAATAGCGGCGATATACCGCCGGGATTGCCGTGGAAATCAGCCGCTAGCGGTGCGGTATTAACCCCCGCTAGCGGCCGATAAAGGGTTAATACCGCCCGCAATGCGCCTATATAGAGGCGCATTGCGGGCGGTATTGCCGCGGTTCCCATTGTTTTCAATGGGAAGGAGCGGTGAAGGAGCGGTATACACGCCGCTCCTCTCACCGCTCCAAAGATGCTGCTGACAGGAGATTTTTTTGTCTCCCGCCAGCGCATCGCCTCAGTGTGAAAGCCCTTCGGCTTTCACATTGAGGTAGCTGGGCAGGAGTTTTTCAGGCGGGATAGCAGCGCTATTTTTAGCGCTTTACCGCCTGAAAAACTCCTCAATGTGAAAGGGGCCTAAGTATGCCGGCATCCGGGATAAAGCTGTCCACATAGACCATCCCCCACACTGCCTTCAAAGTCATCCCTTCCATGCTGCTCTCCATGATCGTTTCAAGCCTCACTTTCAGATCACTCTACTGCAGGGTAGTCTTCCCGGTCACGATTGCAGACTGACAGTGGTGAGAGCCGGTGGTGCGGGGGATGGTCTATGTGGACAGTTTTACCCCGGATTCCGGCATACTTAGATGTGCCTCTTTTAATAATCAACCATGTGAGTTGCTAAATGTTGTACCTTCATTAAATGTAACCATATTGCTACACTTAGAGACGCCTCTCTTCTCTTTTATTCTCTTTGGCTCCTGCTGGATTTTCTTCTAATCTCCTTGTGGAGGCTTCCATTTGTGGATGGGCAATTTTTGGTTACACAACCTATCACATTGTTATAATCTTTTTATAGGGACTATAAACTGAAGGACTTATGAATAAATAGTTGTGGAACAAATCATTTGAGTTTCCATTATTACTTATGGGGAAATTCGCTTTGATATACAAGTGCTTTGGATTACAAGCAATCCAAGGTTTTAGTGTATACAAAAACATTGGGTTAACTTTACTGTTTTGTTATTTTTTAATTCATGAAAAAATTCTGTTTGAAAAATTGTTGCGCAAGTACTGTGCAAGATAAAAAGCTGCAACGACCTCCATTTTATTCCCTAGGGTGTCTGCTAAAAAACATATATAATGTTTGGGGGTTCTGAGTAATTTTATAGCAAAAAAATGATGATTTTTACATGTAGGAGAGGAGTGCCAGAATAGGCCTGGTATGGAAGTGGTTAAAATATACCTTTTGGGTTGACCCACACTTTCACGTGATTTATGTAGATTTGGGATTTGGATACAAGTATTAGTTCAGTTCCCTGGTCCCATCAGCAGGTAAATATAACATGTTTATTATTTTAATAAAAAAACTTGCTTTACAACCACTTAAAAGCAGTATTAAACCCAAAAGCAAACATGTATTATATTGCAGCGTAACAATTCTTAGATGTGATTGGCTGCATTCCTTTGCTTTTATTAGGCTTTTTTTCCCTTTATTTTTACTTGGTGATCCTGCCAGAACAAGCTGTCTTACAAATGTATCAGTTAGAGTGTTGAGACAAACAATTTACAGCTGACAGGGGAGCTTACAATGATCAACTTTTATTTATTCATGTAAACCCTTTATCTCAAAAGAGAAACACATGATGTTGTAACTGCAATGTGAGCTGGAGTTTGGCTTCAATTTATTAAATCTGCTATTAAATCTAACACTCCCATCCCCCCAGTCTGACAATGCTGCTATCCAAAGGTGCACCCTGTGGTCCTTCATCCAGAGTGGGATACTGTAATACAGGAGTTGTGTTACTGGCCAGATCACCAGGAGAAAACAGAGGGAAAAAAGCCTAAAAAATAAAGCAATGCAGCCACCACACCCATAGACTGGTAAGCTGCAATATAACATTTTTGGTTTTGGGCTTCATACAGCTTTAATTTATTTTACACAGAACACTTTTTATTTGTGTGTTTTTAATATGGAATACGAGATGTGATTTAATTCCTGGAATACTTGCATGAACTATGGTAGTAAATCGCACCGCCATTCGCACTCAAGCGTGTTCTATGTTCTGACTTGCAGTTGCCTGGGTCACAGACCAATCCACTCAGTAGAAGAAATAACATGTGTGTGTGTTGTGCTGTTGGCAGAAAATGAGTGACAGGAATCTGGAGCAGTGGATTAACATCAAAATTTGCGTGAAAATTGGCAAAAGTGTCAGTAAAACGTTAGCTTTTATTTTTGAATGGCATAGGTGGTTTAGGGGGAGCAGGAAATTGTCTACAATGACACAAGGGGAGGGCAGCCAAAAAACATACTCAACATCCGGTGTAACGCATGCTGAGAGCCAGGTGGCTTTCACATTGTTTTGTATTACCGGACCATTAGCTTTGAATGTAAGCGGTTTTAAAGCAATTTTTGAGCAATTTTTAATAAAGTATCAAGCTGCTTTCACATAATCCTTCTTCTTTTGAATCCTCCTGCTAATCGAGTTAACGAAACATTGATCCAAGTATCATAATGAAATGCATATTCATAAAAGAGGCCAACAAGGAGATCTGTATAGGTCCTGGGGTGACCACCAAAGCACTGTTGACTTGTCTTGTTATATAACAAGGGGATCTTCGGATTCTGGTGAGTGCGGATTGTTTCACACGTGCACAAGGAAGAATACTACATAGAGAGACATTTTGGTGTTTAAGCACTATGCATTTCCCTTCACATTTTATGAACTTTCCTTTGTTTGGATTCTGCAGGAATTGGAAAAAAAAAAAAAACAATTCTGGACTGAGAACATTAGTTATAATTTAGAATATATATATATATATATATATATATATATATATATATATATATATATATATATATATATATATATATATATATATATATATATATATAGGTTTATTATGAACTGTTTTGTTTGGATCACATACAGTGGCACAGCATTTTTTGAACTGAGCACATTTGTCATGTTTTTACACATTATTAGCATTAGCAAGCGCTGTCTAATATTTATATTGGTTTGCATATAACCCAGAGGGTAAGAGATAACAGCTGCATCACCATATTTTTATAAGTGGATTGTTTGGGTGTGGGTTTCTTTTTCAATATATTATATATATATATATATATATATATATATATATATATATATATATATATATATATATATATATATATATATATATATATATATATATATATATATATACACACCCACACACATGTAATTTTATTTGACTCTTCATGAGAATTTTTCTTCCAGTTGCTTGACAGGCATTCTAATTTTGCAGTTGTATGCTGCATATTCACCTTGTGTTACGATTTCCCCTAAAGCATGGGGCCCAGTGGTAATTCATATTTTAATTTGAAGTGTTGGTCTAATAAAGGGTGTTTTATAATTGTTTTTCTATCACTAACGGTGATTTTCAGTTCTGAGGATTCTCAACTTTTTATTTGCTTGAATATTTGCAGCCAGTTCAGCCTGATCCTTGAGTCTGACCCTGAACTTGAAGGTCAGAGGCAAGAAATTGCCTGAAGTGCCTGAAGTGTGAGAGTTTCTGACTTGTAGGAGGGGTATCCCAGCAGGGAGGCTGTTGAAGGAAATATAACTTTGAAAAAAAAAAATGCCCATAGTGGTGATTGCAGAGGTGAAGATGTGGTGTATTGGGTATAGGGGGTAAATAGTCCGGATGATTTGGGGGTGCAGGGTGTTGAAGTATTGAGGATGCAGAGTGTTGGGTTGGTAGGAGATGCTGGGAGAACGGAGTAAAGTGTAAATGGGATGCAAAGGGTGCAGGGTAGTGGAAGGTGCATCGGGGGCCCTGTTGGCAGGCCCCCCGATGGATTTACTCAAACAATCACTTTGGTGTACTCCAAGCCCTATTTTGTCCAAACTATAGCAAGGCATAGGGAAAAAGGTGTCTTGCTACAAGACATACACCATAAAAACAACACCCACTTTATTTATTATGCCCGCTCATTGAACACATGTGTAGCACTACCCCCGAAGGAGCTGCTGGTTTAGATTTGGGCCTGCCGTTACCTTAGTGTTTACCATGCTTGTCCTATGGGTCCTTCTTGAAGAGTTAAACATGTCCACACCATCACTTTGTTTTCTTTTTCTTCAAGGGTTTTATTAAACAAGTTCCGTTAGAGGGGTGAAGGGGTAGAGAAGATTCAGGTACCCTGCTTTGCGGATCACGGGTATGATCTTGGATCCAGAGGATAAATCGTTTCCACCATGGATTCAGCAACCACCGGATAGGCCACTCTCACTGACCTAACAGCCGGTGTGAATCTCATTCAAAAGTCTCTGCCACAGACTTGATGTATGCCCTTCGTTTCGTTGCACAGTCCTCTGTCACAGGATCATGTAACCACACACACACTTTGCAAAGTTCAAAAGAAATTACACAGCTCATGGTGCCAGGATCTTTCAGCCAAGCCGGCTGCATGGTGAGGTAAATTGGCCAGGATGCGTCCTTCAATTGGATCCCAAATTTTTCAGCTTCTTCCCTCAGTCAAGACAGCACAGGACCACCCCTGGACCAGTAGGCCCCCAGAAACTCCTGGGCCTACTCGCAGTAACGGAGCCTCGGGCCAGCAGGCCACGAGACCAAAAGGCTGCTAACACATCCCTGAGGCCAGGAGGGCCATCAGGTCAGGATCGGAAGACCCCCGCCAGAACGGTGTCTGTCCCTTAAGTACCCCTCCCAAGAATGCACAGCGGCGGGGACCACGCCACTGAGCTGCTTCTGGGCAAGAGGCACCCAATACACCCAGTCCATCGCAGTTCCAACCTTGACCCCTGGTGACAGCGACACCCACAGTCAGGTGGAAGATGTGCAATGCAGCCAAGCTGCAACAGAGACCCATAATTTGGCATATAATTCTGAGCTAAACTACAGCTCAGATAACTAAATTTACAAATAGCGCATACTCAACAGGAGCAGGGCGCTACACACACAAGTACATGCCCCTCAATGCCTTCTGTATGTCACTTCTAATACTTTTAAAATGTTACAACTATGGTTTATTATTACGTTTACTGACCACCAATTTTAGAACTGATATTTGCACTTGCTGACCAACATTGTAAGAGACACTGGGGTTGATTTACTAAAACTGGAGGGTGCAAAATCTGGTGAAGCCGTTTATGGTAACCAATCATCATCTAACTTCAGCTTGTTCAATTAAAGCAGGATTTCACCCGCAATTTTTTTTTTTAAAGTCAGCAGCTACTAACACTGTAGCTGCTGACTTTAAATAAGGACACTTACCTGTCCTAGTCGCCCGCGATGTCGGCCCCCCCGCCGGCGATCGCTCGGTCCTGGCGCTTCCATCCTCACTAAAGGAAACAGGCAGTGAAGCTTTACGGCTTCACTGACCGTTTCCTACTGTGCATGCGCGACTCGCATGGCGCTTAGTGAATTGGCGGCTGCCTCCTGGGATACACACAGTTCCCAGAAGGCAGCACGTCCCATTCACCAGAAGACACTGCGACGGAGGACGAGGCAGGAGATTCACTGCGGTGGAGGAAGAGGCAGAAGATCTAGTTCCAACCGCCCTTTCTGGTGAGTATAAAAAAAAAACAGGGTGGAACTCCACTTTAAGGCTGTTACAAAAAAAGAACCTGGAAGCTGATTGGTTTCTTTGCAGAGCTGCACCAGATTTTGCACTTTCCAGTTCTAGTAAATTAACCCATTGTTACATACTTCTGACTGCTGCACAATGTGCTAAAAAGAGGCTGGGATCTTATTACACTGAATGGTTTCCATATAACATTGCATCTTTCATTTTCTGTCCAAGCATTTCTCATTATGCGATCTCTGCTTTTTTTATAACATGGGATTCAGTACATGGGGACTTAGGGCCAGATTCACCAAAGAGATACGACGGCGTTTCTCCTGATACGCCATCGTATCTCTGTTTCTATCTATGCGACTGATTCATAGAATCAGTTACGCATAGATAGCCAGAAGATCCGACAGGTGTAAATGTTTTACACTGACGGATCTTAGGATGCAGTACCGCGGCTGCCGCTGGGGGGAGTTTGCGTCGTAAACCAGCGTCGGGTATGCAAATTAGGAGTTACGGCGATCCACAAAGATTTTTCCCATCGTTACGGCGTCGCAAGTGTTAGATTTCCGTTGCAAAGATAGTGCACCTTTAACATGGTGTAAAAGTACTCCACCATGTTAAAGTATGCCTGTCTTTCCCGCGTCGCTTTTGAATTTTTTTTAAATCTTTTATTTTTCCCGGCGTAAATCTTTTTTCACGTCTCGATTCACAAAACGTCGGCGCGTCGTAATTTCGCGCAAAGCACGCCGGAAAATTTGCGACGGGAGCATGCGCAGTACGTCCGGCGCGGGAGCGCGCCTAATTTAAATTGAATTGGACCTCCTTGCGCCGGACCTGTTTACGATACAGGCAAATTTCCAGGTAAGTGCTTTGTGGATTGGGCACTAAATCGCGGCGGTGTAACGTAAACTGGTTACGTTACGCTGCGCACGCTCTACGTGAATCTGGCCCTTAGTTCTTTAACTTATACTCCGGACATCAGCACAGCACACCTAAAACTGTCGGGAGCCACCCCTGTGTACATACGGTATGTCCGGTGCAGTGTTTCAAGGAACATAATGGAAGCCAGTTTAATGGCATTGCACTCTCTGCATCTAGGTGAATTGTTCTCCTTTCTCTGATTTATTTTTTTCCAGTTTATTCTCAACTTCATCCCCAGATATCTATCTCCAGATCCTGTGCCTGCCCAGCTAGGTATTAATCCCTGGTTTACCTCCCTTTTACTTTTTCAATTTAAACCCTCTTTTAGCTTTCATAGATATTAGCACTAAGTTCAAGCCACTGAAGCTATGGTGCATATTAATCCTCTTCGCACCGCCTGTTTTTCCTGTCACTCCTTTGGGACCTTCTTACTACCAGTGAAAATCACAATCAATTGGCTGACATTGCTGACATCTTATTGCCTTGATCCAGTGATTATTACAAATTATGATTAGATTGTCAGTCCAGTTTTGCTGAGTCCACCTGGAACCATGAGGCAGATAGCCAAGAAGGTATGTATGACTACATGTAAGACAGTATGAATGAGTACGCTGATTTACGCCTAGAATATGTAAATCAGCTAGATACACCTATTCACGAATGTACGCCCGGCAGTAGCAGTAAAGATACGCCATTTACGTAAGGGGATTTCAGGCGTAAAGATAAACCACCAAAACTATGGCGCAGCCAATGTTAAGTATGGATGTCGGAACTGCGTAACATTTTTCACATTTTACGTCGTTTGCGTAACTCGTCCGTGAATGGGGCTGGCCGTAATTTACGTTCACGTCGAAAGCATGACGATTTGCCGATGTCATTTGGAGCATGCGCACTGGGAAACGTCCACGGACGGCGCATGCGCCGTTCGTTGGAAACGTCAAATACGTGGGGTCACTAGTATTTTACATAGAACACGCCTCCAACCAGCCTATTTTGAATTAGGCGGGCTTACGCCGGCCCAGTTACACTGCGCCGCTGTAAGTTACAGCGCAAGTTCTTTGTGAATACAGGACCTGCTGCTCTAACTTACGGCGGCGTAGTGTATCTGAGATATGCTACACCCGCCGAAATCTACCTGAATCTAGCCCATAGGTACATCTCTACAATATATGCATATGTTTTGTCTCTTAAAAAAAATGTTGTCAGAATACACTCAACTTCATTCTTCCTGCTTGAGCTGACTACACAGTGCTTCTGCTGCACTGAAATCCAAAACAATGTTGTGAGCCCTGCCTATCTTTGTAGAAAAAAATACATGGACACCATGGTGCTTCACCTAGTGAGCAATCTGGTTTATGCCTTGTACACACGGTCGGACTTTTGACCGTGCAAAAGTCCGCCGTGAGTCAGTCGGAAGTCTGACGGAAAGAAAGAGAACGGGTTCTCTATCTAAGGTCCGTCGGACTTCTGAAAAAAAAGTCAGATGAAGGCTACACACGGCCGGACTTTCCTAGAAAAAAAGCCTGTCTGACTTATTTTCTCGGAAAATCCGGTCGTGTGCAGGAGGCATAAGAGATTGGGTAAAGATTGCTGTAAAGATAACAAGGATTTTCAACAGACTCACAACATTTCCTGAAATTATATATTTTTCAGCCCTGCCAGGGAATTTGGCAAATTGAAAAGGAATTCATTCAAAAAGAATCAAAACTCTGAACTACTTATGAACTATAATAAAGACACCCAACCTCTCCAGCAGTTTCTCACATGGTTCTATGTTCTGCACTATAAATAATGAAGTCTTCAGTGTATGATCAGCTGGGGAATTTACTGCATAGGTGGGTCACCATGTTCAAGACAAATTAAGCTGGTTACCAGTGGATATGGTATCAAGACCTCATAAAACTCAAAGTTTTCTTTAGGAAGCACCTGAGTAAGAACTTAAAGCGGAGTTTCCTTAAAAAATATAAGTTTGCTTTATATTGTAGCTTAGACCTGAAAAAAAAAATGTTTTTACTCACCTCGAAATGCCTGTTGCTATACGGTCCCACGAAATCTGCCTTCCTATTCACAGAGGATCCTGACGTTAGCTCCCTCGGCTCCCAGGATGCCGTGCGCTTCCCCTGTGTCTCCGGGCTTGTTGATGTTTATGGGTTGCCAGCACTTTCGACGCCGCCGCTCGTTGTGATGGAAACCCAAGTTTTCATCACAACGCAGCCCTGCAGTTCTATTGCGGACGCACAAGAATGGGGTGGGACGGGAGGCCCTTTCAGTTAGTCATCCACAGTATTCCCGGAAGTAATTGCTTGTGGGCTTCACAATGCCCACAAGCAAAATGAATACGCTCTGCAGGGAAGAATATAAACTGTTCGTTTTAAATAACTCGGCGGAACGGCGGGACTTTTTCAAATAGTAAGTGAGACTATAGAGACATGTACAACGTGAGATGAAAGGTGATATTTTTAAAAATTTAAAAATGTAATGGGAACCCCGCTTTAAGTGTGTTCCAAAATTAATATGTTTAACCACTTTAATCCTGGACACTTTCACACCCTTCCTGGCCAGGCCAATTTTTAGCTTTCAGCGCTGTCACATTTTGAATGCCAATTACTGTGTCATGCAACACTGTACCCAAATGAAAACGCTATCTTTTTTTGAGACAGAGCTTTCTTTTGGTGGTAGTGTATATTATTTAGTCTGTGTGACAGTTATAGAGTATATATTTGAAAACTGGTCAGCCCTGATGTACTGAATGACGGCCCATCTAATTTCTTGAGGCCCTAAAATTCCAGGACAGTACAAATAACCTACAAATTACCCGTTTATGGAAGGGTGTGTTTTTTTTGTTGACCTTTTTTTTCTCAACATTTTTGGGAAAATTAAGAAATTCTTTTTTTTATGTGTCTAACCACTTCACCCCGGCAGATTTGCTCCCTTAATGACCAGGCCATAGTTTGCGATACGGTACTGCGTCACTTTAACTGACAATTGCGCAGTCGTGCGATGTTGTACTCAAACAAAATTGACATCCTTTTTTCCCCTTAAAGCGGATGTGCCAGTAAAAAAAAAATATTAAAAGCCAGCAGCTACAAATACTGCAGCTGCTGACTTTTAATATTAGGACACTTACCTGTCCAGGAGTCCAGCGCCGTTCGCAGCAGAGGACGAGCGATCGCTCATCTCTCTGCTGCTCCCCCCACCATCCTCAGTGAGGGAACCAGGAAGTGAAGTGCTCCGGCTTCACTACCCGGTTCCCTAAGGCGCATGCGCGAGTCGCGATGCGCCCGCCGATTGGCTCACACGTTGTGTGCTGGGAGCCGAATGTATCCAGCACACAACGGGGGACAGACGGGAAGTCAGGAAAAACACGTCTTTTGCCCGTGATGTGTGGCCGGAAGTGGGTGCAAATACCTGTCTTTAGACAGGTATCTGCACCCTCCTCCACCCTGAAAGGTGTCAAATGTGACACCGGAGGGGGGGCGGGTTCCGATCAGCGTGAGTTCCACTTTAGGGTGGAGCTCCGCTTTAAATAGAGCTTTCTTTTGGTGGTATTTGATCACCTGTGCAGTTTTTATTTTTTGCTCTATAAACAAAAAAATTGCCACAATTAAAAAAAAAAAAAAAAAACAATATTGTTTACTTTTTGCTATAATAAATATTCCCAATTTAAAAAAAAAAAAATATTCTTGAGTTTAGGCTGATATGTTCTACATATTTTTGGTAAAAAAATTGCAATAAGTATATATTGATTAGTTTGCGCAAAAGTTATAGTTTCTACAAAATTGGGGATAGATTTATGGCATTTTTTATAATTAATTATTTAGTAATGGCGGTGATTAGCGATTTTTATCAGGACTACAACATTTTGGCCAACAGATCGGACACGTTTGACACTTTTTTGGGACCATTGACATTTATACAGCGATCAGTGCTAAAAATAGCCACTGTTACTGTATAAATGTCACTGGCAGGGAAGGGGATAAGACTAGGGAGCGATCAAGGGGTTAAATGTGTGTCCTAGGGAGTGTTTCTGTAGGGGGATGGGACTGCCTGGGGGAGGAGGCCGATCACTGATCCTAAGCAATAGAAACAACACATAATTCTCCTCACCCCTGACAGAACGGAGATCTGTCTGTTTACATTGACAGACCTCAGTTCTGTCTGTCTCAGGAGCAATAGCGGGTGCCTGGCGGACATTGCGACTGCCGTGCATGCGCATCGGCTCCGTCATCGCACAAGCCCCCTAGTGTTCTTAAAGTGGCTGACGTATAGCTACGACAGCTTGCCCAGGGGAGACAACCTGCCGCAGTATAACTGCGGCGGCTGGTTATTGTTTTTTCTTACATAATGTCACCAGAGCAGTGCAGTGTCATTATTTGATATTTATGGTAGTGATCAGGGACACTGACTGGTTACAGTATGTTTCAATTAAAAAAAAAAAAAAAAAATTTCACTTTTTTTTTATATACTGTGACCAGAGCAGTACAATGTTACCATAGTCACTCTCTACTGCTCTGGGGAGGTGATCATGATTTTGTTTTCGCTATGATTGCTTATTTTAATGATGATGTGATCACTGTTTTGAGGAATAATTTTTGGAATGGCATCCATACATGTGCCATTGTGTACTTTTGTGATAGCTGTGATTGGCCACAGCTATCACATGGTCCAGCTCTGCTGCAGGAATAACAATAGTACACAATGAGTGGCTATGAATGAAAGCCTATTGGTTACAGTGACCACATTGTACCTTGACCAGCCTGGTACAACGATTGGTCTGGTGGACACAGCAGGTGACAGATTGCAGTGCACAACTGAGTGCCCCCCAGGGTGCACACGAGGCTCGTGAGTGGAAGGACATTATATGATGTCCTTCCAGGATATTAGTGCTCCTGCCTAGCCATCATTTTGCAATAGACCGGGCAGGA
This sequence comes from Rana temporaria, assembly GCF_905171775.1. Taxonomy (NCBI): domain Eukaryota; kingdom Metazoa; phylum Chordata; class Amphibia; order Anura; family Ranidae; genus Rana; species Rana temporaria. The sequence continues at coordinate 278,991,928 of NC_053489.1, forward strand.
GTTTGTGTAAGAAGGATAATTTCGATTTTTTTTTGGGATCAAAGTAACAAGCTAATGGACTCATTGATCTGTATATATATAACTTAAGCTTAGACAGATATTTTTTGGGCTCAGCCAGCGAACAAACAAGGTGGATAGAGGAATTCCTTCTGCTGTGACAGAGGAACCTGCTGCTGTCAGAACACAATGATCACTGATCAACAAAAGTTTTCCACCTTGACCCTTTCACAGAAGTCAGTCAAATGATCAACTTCTGTCGAACATGGGTGTACACACACTGATTGAAATTTGGCCAGTCTCTGCTGAACTGGCTGAATTTCGATAGTGGTACAGTGGTACAATAATAAATATCTGCAGGCAAAAGAGAAGCATGGTGGATGTTCCATGTAGGTTTGGGGCTGCATTTCTGCAAATGGAGTTAGAGATTTGTAAATACAGGCAGATACTTATCCCTCATTCCATACCATCAGGGAGGCATGTGATTGGCCGCAAATTTATTCTGCAACTGCACAACATTGCAAACATGCAGTCAATTCCATTAAGAACTATCTTCAGCATAAAGAAGAACAAGGAGTGGAAGTGATGGTTTGACCCTGATCTCAACATCATTGGGTCTGTCTGAGATTACACGAAGAGACAGAAGAATTTGAGGAAGCCTACATCCACAGAAGATCTGTGGTTAGTTCTCCAAGATGTTTGGAACAACCTACTTGCCAAAGTCCTTCAAAAACTGTGTACAAGTGTACCTAGAAGAATTGATACTGTTTGAAAGGCAAAGGGTGGTCGTACCAAATATTGATTTAATTACTATTTCTGAAAGCATTAAATAATAAATAGGTAAATAAAAACCAGAAGAGTAGGTTTGATACTAAATTTGGCAGTGCCTTCATCCAGGACATGGTCCGTGTGAACAGATATTAAAAATATTCAAAAACTAAAAACGCCTCTAAACATGAGTTACCGCGTTTAGCCACGTTTAGAAGCATTTGGCGCTTGAAATGCCTCTAAACTCAGCTTCTGAGCACTTTTTTTGCATTCCAAAAAAGCCTCTAAACTCAACTGCCTAGAAACGACTGTAAACGACCCTGTGCACATGTACTGATAAGGTAACATAGAGGAGAGTTCAGAAGCAATTCTAAAAAATGCCCAACTGCTCCTAAACGTCCGTTTACCAGCAGCAGTGTACATGAGGCCTTACCACTTCCTTCAGCTCATTCCCCACAGTTACAACCTTTTGTACCACCTGCCCTACGTTATTAGATTGCAAGCTCTTCTGAGCTTAATCCTCTTGTATTTTATTGTATTATAACTGTATTGTCTCCCTTATATTTTGTAAAACGCTGTGTAAACTGTTGGCGCTACATAAATAATAATGAATAATAATAGTAATAATAATTCCCTTCCTGGGAATTTGCCCATTAATCTAATTAAAGTAATTGGGAGCAGAGGAACAACTCCAACCTGTATATACCATTAACTATATATAGCATAGGAGTCCTTGTGGAATTGTGCACTTATCTAGGTATAGTTATTAATATAGTTAAGTCCAAATGAATATTGTCCAATTGTAGGGACCCCTGATGATATACACGATATAGCATCCGTCTTTGTGTCAGAGACCTGACCAAGATCAACGGTGATGGGAAGATCCTCCAACTGTTGTACGACCAGCCTCAATGTAGCTTCTCACACGCAGAAACTCTGGTGTGACACTGGAACTCAATAATAAACTCCACCTCTTGGCCACTGGGTTCTTGTGTTGACATTTAAATAGAAGCGGAGGCCCTTAACTCCGTAGAGGGTAAAGTGAAAGTCAATGTCTAGGGATAGTATATGCCCATGATCGTGGGGCCGGAAGGGTGCCCATAAAAATATCTTAGACTTTACAAAGGTAATTGCAGGCACAACAAATTTTAGCTGTATCTAGAAGAAATGCCTTGCTGCCATGTGTCAGGCCAATAGAAGAACCTCTCTGCTGGTTCTTCAGGCATTTTTATTGCATCCTCATGCACACTGAGCATTTGTTCAGCTATTCTCCTATACTCCTGGCAGGGGAAAGGCTGTTTAAAAAATGTGGTATAAGCCATGAATTTCTCCATATTCCAAATGCATTAATGCGCAAGTACACATGTTTATGTGCAATAACGAATTCTATTGGCAGAATATTAATTTAGTCTACCCATTTAAT